>NC_034420.1:3184942-3266869 GCF_002078875.1 Numida meleagris
AGAGGAGAGGAGAGGAGAGGAGAGGAGAGGAGAGGAGAGGAGAGGAAAATGGAAAGCTTCCTGCAGAAGCACGGGACGGGAATAGCTCGGGCTTTGTCACCATCAAGGGCTAACAGCTCCTACAGACGCTCATTTCCAGAGCCCAGTAAAGGTGAGCAACTGCAGACAAATCCTTGCTTTGGTGTATATAGGTGCTTCCCATTGCATTTGCATTGTTGGAAGCTCTTTTCAAAGCCACATTCTCAAAAAATATTCAAAAGCAACTATGTCTCACGCATATTTTCCCGAGCCGCTATGAAAGCTCCCTCTCCTTGCAGTTTACGCTCAGTTTGAACTTTGAAAGTGCCATCTGTGATACTGTGTGTAGTGAAGTGGGTTCCTGGGGCCTGCATGGCAGTTCTGGGGTTGGACCCCCACAAGACATGAGAGCATGAATGGAGGCCACTGTGCAGTCAGAATCCAATTAACAAGCATGCAGCCACAGATTCACTGCATAACACCACGTATATACATTACCAGCTGCTGTTTCATCATAAAGGAATTGACCTAAAATAATCCCCAGCAGAACTGTGAAATAACGAGTATGAGCCCACTCACAAACACTGACTCAGAAAAGCTTTATAACAACAGATTTCCTTTGGTGAAAGGAGAAACCACACCAAAATAGCAATCGTGCAAGCCCTGCAGCAGGCAAAACATCCACCTTTCAAAGCATACCTTAATAACAGTCCCAAATTCTGCTTTTTTTTCTCCAGCATTCTCAGTAGCTGCCGAGGTGAACACTTTTCATTTGATTTTCCTCTGGTGCCACTGCACCATCTTCTCACTGCTGGTCATGTCACAGCACCTTCCACTCTGCTTCAGCTCTTCAGCGGGAAGCCAGGCATATAAGGCCCAAGACACTGAAAAGAAACATTCCTAGTTGGATTTACTTGTATCCTTCCTTCTCTCTCTCCCAGCTTTTATCATTTTGTTTCAGAATTCTTTTGTTTACCGTTTTTGACTAAAGCACTGATTAAAATCCATTGAGATTGACTAATTCTCCTCATATTCAGATCTAAATTGTAGGCTCTTTTCACCATAACAGCAACATTGAGCCTTGTTTCAATTTTCCCTTATAAGAAAATCCAAAATGGACAAGGCAATACGCCACTGGGGGAGGAGAGCTCACAGGTGCCCACAGCACAGTCCAGCCCAATTCTGCAGTGGTGCTGAGGAGAGTGGAGTGTTAGGGATAAGGTGGGAGTTAGAGCAGAAGCTGTTACAGCAAAAGGAAGGTGCACCAGTGGACGAGGACCTTGAGGGGAACTGGAGCCCTGCAGAACCAAAGCCTTGGCAGCAGTCTTGTCTGGAGCTGATGGGAGGAATGCAGTGCTCTTCAATAGCAGTAGTGGAAAAGATCAGACTAAGTGGTACACGTCCAACTTTCATCGTCTTCAACTTAGATAACTCCAGTGTTAATGTCAAACCTTCATACTCAGTTTGAATATCTCTTTGCTTGTCAGTACAGATCCACACTCAAAAAACACTGTTCTGGAATGGAACACAATATCTAAAACTGAACATAATTTCCAGTTATTCTTTTGACCCACTAGTTTCCTTCCGAGTCCCAGCACAGTTGACACTGTTGGGCATTTTATGAATTGTTGAATTGCAGTGAATGGTCCAAATACAAGTCAGAAGAGCTCTTCAAGCTCTCATACCTACTTTTCAAGCTTGAAGCTGCTGTTCTTGTTAGCAGAGCCTATTACATCCAAAGATCATGAGGAGAGCTGACTGCTATCACCAAAGTCACTATGCTTGCTTCCTTTTTCCTCCTCTTTTCTCCAGCTTCCCTTTCACAGACGAAGCAAAACATTTTTTTCTGTCTTTCTTCAAGATACAATTTGAAAGGTATATCAGTTGTTCTCCTTTGCATTTGTACCCATTTTCTTTCGCTAGAATAGATAGATTATGTCACTTACAACACTTACGAATCTAACACTGTGGAAAAAAATGTTTCCCAGACAAAAACTTGTACAACAGTATGATTGCTGCAATATCTCAAATTAATTTTTTGTTTGTTTGTTTTTACAGCACTTTGGTATGCTTTTGATTCTTTCTGTTCTCTGAATAGAGTTCAGCTGCACTCTAGTGGCTGTATTCTAGGATTTCAGGCATTTCTGAATTGCCCGAACTCTGTATTTCTACCTACTCAAAGTAACACAACTCAGTAGTAACGCTTCTTTAAGTATGTACATCATTGCTGAGGGTTGATTTCAGAAAAAAATACGCATACTATTCTTGTGAAAGTGGATTTGAAACCAGTATGTCAGTCACAGTTTAACTCAAACCATACATTCGAGATGCAAGCAGGTGGATTAACACTCACCTCAGCTGCTGTCTCCACTGAAGTGCCACATAAACAACCCAAGCATGAAATCTGTGCAGTGTCAGCCATTCAGCGTGCCGTCTCCGTGCTGCAGAATTCCACTCACTACTCACTCGCATTTTGTGTTGGTCTGCCATTTCACCACTAGGTGGGGAGGAAGGCTCATAGTTCCGTCCCTACAAAAGAGCTTTCTTAAGCTGGAAAGACTCAGGATGGATATCATTAATGCACAGACGTAGCAAGTTCAAGGTTAACACTTGAGTCTAAGAGGAAATTATATTAAGGAAATAATATATGAGGAAGTTTGCAGAGAAGCTGTGGCTTAGTGACTGTTACAGAAAGCAGGCAATATATAACATGACACTGGTGATTTTGGGGGGGGTATAAAAATGAAAGTATTTTGCCGTGTGTTGCTAGACAGGTATACAGCTTGTAAATATGGTTACACAATGTAGAAAGAGCAAGTTTAGAGGAAGAAAGTACCTGTGTCTTTTAAAAATCAAGTTGGGCAGGACAACAAGATAAGTGTCAAAACGTTCCACCGTGGACTGAGGTAAGCATGAAGATTAAATTCATCAGAAATTGGAACTTTGTTTTTGCTTGGCACTAGAAAAATTGACAAGCGAACTGTTCTATAAAAAGAAACCATTCTGAAAGCTGCTCAAAATAAGTCCTTGACTCCACTTAAAGGCTGTTGTGGGACTGAACACCACCAGAAAGAGGCGAGAGAAAATGGAAAACATTGAGGCTCTTTGAAGGCAGCAGAATGTGGGCAGTGTGAATTTCCCTCCTCCACTGTCTGCAATGATTAGACTCACACATTTTCACATATAAGTTACCAGACCATTGGTACATCTGAAAAAATGTTCCGTTGGCAGCTCTTCTGTGAAGAGGCACATTTTTTATGTGAAGGTTGTGTCACTGCAGGCATCAAGTATTAAAGATATAATTATTTAAAAAGAAGGGAAAGAGGTCAAAATTGAATGGTATGCACCTGGTAGCAGATATAACATCAGATATGCTCAGCATTTGAAAATCTAAGAGCTTAAAATCCATTTCATGTAAGATTGCCATCTGAAGAGCATCACAAATAACATTATGGAACAGATGTGTCTTGCGCTGCCCACTTACTGTGTCTTCATTTCTGTCCTCTCTTGCAACAGAAGATTGAACAACTAAGATTCAAACATATGATAATTTCCAGCAGGCAGGAAGGACTGCTACCTCTGAAATGCAGTCATCGACCAAATTTTGAGGCGTGCCCTGTAATACATGACATATTTCCCTGGGACTTCTTTTGTGGCTTTAGCTGTTGGTTAGAGTTCATTCAACCGCCCTTATGCTATCTCTGCAGTCATTCTGTCTTCCTCTGTAAAAATCAGATGTGGTTGCTTCCCTAACACCCTTGCTTACACTCCCACCCAAATGCGAACAGAGATTCTGGCATGTGTGCTTTTACAAGTGTGAACATTCAGCTTTTTCATTCAATTTCCTTGGTGGCCATCAGAGTTGCAGCTGCCTCTCTCTGTGCAGAGAACACTGGAGGCAATAGGGGCACTGGAAGAAAATCCCAATTCTAGAGCTAACAAGGGTGATTGAAGAGAAAAAGAGCAATAGTAAACAAGCGAATAAATACTAAAAGCAAATACAGAAAGAAATGAAAAAATGAGAAAATGAAGTGTTTATTTTTCCATAATGATGATTTCACTTTGTTAAATATGAGATTTGCCACACTGCATTTTTGAGCCACAGAGAAAGACATTTAAAGGCATCTTTTAAAATAACAACTCTCAGGTAGCTTGGTTGGGATTGGGAACCATGACTCACCCATGTTTTTGCGTGAGTTGAGCAATATTTTCCATTGAAATGCTCAAGCATGTGCATAGGTTGAAAATGCAATCTGGCAATATATCTGAAAATTCAAAATGCAGAAAATTCAAAGTTATGTTTCCTCAGCAAGCTGGACATGGCCACCAAATCCTGTCTTTTTATCACATTACAAAAGAAGTTAAAGACAAAGAGAAAGCTCAATTATGAGTGCAGCTGGTTTTTGCAAATGCATTAAATGTGCACGCACCTATAATGTACGTATAGTGACATACAAGTGAGTCAAGCAAATAATAATGTTGAGATAAACATGACTCTCTAAACTAGGAGTTTGACCTTAAAGGTGAGTGATTTTCTCTTCCCTAGCATCAGAATAAACGGTGCTGTGATTCTCCTGTAGTAGAATCAAAACAAATTTTGATGAGGCTAATTAGTTTTATATTAGTACAAGTAAGAAATAAAACAATTGAAATTAGAGCTGTTATGCTGGATTTGGGATGGAAATTAGATTCCAGAACCACGTGGAAGGTAACGAAAACCTGTAACAGAAATTGCAGCATAGTCTTCTTCTTGTCTCTGCACTGGGAGAAACTTGTTTCTCTGTTAAAAGACATGGTTTGTGATGGGGAGTCAGATGTACATTATTTAATCTTACCTTTACCACTGCTGAAGATATACCACCAAAACTACTTCTCTTTTGGAGATCTTTTGTCACACATTTATTGACTCCTACTTCTTCCCCAGTTTTGGATTTATAATGAAGAGGTGATGATGTTTCTGTAAGAACATGCCTCAGATGATTTATACAGATCAATTCAAGTAAGAACTGACAAAACACAACTACATCGCGTGTTTGACAAATGCAATACTGTTTAGAACAGCTGTTGCAGCAGCTTACTTTTAGAGAGGTTTAAATAACTCGTTGCCTTCATTTCCTAAAATATTTATTCAGAAAAAAAGTAAGTTGATTTAAATCAGACTGTGAATTTCAAGAGGAAAATTCTTCGCATAATACTACAGAAGCTTGTAGAAGTGTTCTCAAAACCAGCTGTGTGTAATCCATTGGCAAATTCTTGATGCAGTGTTAGAAAGTATTCAGTGACTAGAAACAGGGAAAGTAATCATTTCATTAGAAATAAGAGAACCTTTCCCTTCCAGTGCTTCTAAACTATGAACTTATTCTTTCTAATACAGAAAGTTCATGAAGTACCATCTTTTGTCTAGTCTGCTGGAGCAGATGGTAATAGTGACCACAAGCATTCACATCAGCACAACTCTGCAAGGAAGCTCTGCATCCAGAAAAGAGTGAATGGACAGGCTGGACAACAAAAAACAGGCACACTGGAAAATAGTAAATGCAGTCTTACCAAAGGAACTTACTGAAGAGACAGTACATTAATTGGATAAACATGAGTGATGCAGTACATCATGTTCCTCTGGTGATGTTAAGGTAGTGTGGATTCTTTTTCAGACATAAATTCCTCATGAGAGGTACCTGAAATGCAGAGCTGGAGGTAGAAATAATGACTACATAACAGGTTTTCATCTCAGTTTGTCCATTCTTTACTTTCAATGAGAAATAATCATCCTAAATTTGAGAGACTGAAAAAAATGACTGAAATTCCATTCCTAACTCATGTCTCTTTGTGTACAATTCCAAAGGTAACCGTTAGTGATTGTGCAAATCAGAGAAAGGCAACGTGATATTCAGGTAGTGAGATGTGCTGAAGAAGTGAACATTTCCTTGTTTTGGGGGTCTTGTGTGGACAAAACGTGCACAGAAGTGCTGACTGATGTCTATGCAGATAATATGCCAATATTTTTATACAGTACAGAGTGTGATAATATCCAAGTATTTATATGTGCAATTACAAATAGGGTGTACAGGAGCTTATTACATGCAGCAGGCAAAACATTTTCAACACTTGCGCTGCGCTTCCTTATTTACTTATTTATATTCACACAGAGGAAGTGGTGAGGCTGTCTAGCTGACAACTTTTCTGAGAAGAGACCATTTTGTATTAGAGGAAGCAGTATCTCTCTTGGATGTGCTAACAACATAGTTCTGAAATAAAAAGGACTTAGAAAGAGCTGGCTAAATTAGGCAAGGAGCTACTAGACTTGCTGAAGGAGGTCACAAACGGAGAATATATGGCTGCTTCACCGATAGCACTGGAATGAACGTTCTCTAACTGCCCAGGGGAGAAAAAATGGATTCGAGAAACATTCCCTATCGTTCAGAGGTGGTTACGTGGAGCCCAGATGACTTAGCAGAATATTTTAAGACGGTAAGTTTAACTGTGTTTCATCTTCATATAATGGAGGAACAAACTACTGTGACTTTGTGCTAAATTGACATAGCTTATAACGGGCAAAACTTGCTACAAAAATAAAAGCAAAATCACTGGCAGTTAAGAAGCTGAGCCAGTGAAACCTATCAATGAATCCTGAAAGTACTTTTTAAATTGAGTGTAAGAGAGAAAAGTGGCTTTTCAGTGAAGATGTACGTTTTACTACAACAACTGCAGGGAAGGTTCAGGCTGGATATCAGGGAAAGGTGCTTCACCGAGAGGGTGGTCAGGCACTGGAACAGGCTCACCGGGGAAGTGGTCGTGGCACTGTGCTTGCCAGAGTTCGAGTCTGGAGAAAGCTCTAAGACATATGGTCTGATTTTTGGGTGGTCGTGTGTGGATCCGGGAGTTGGACTCAATGATCCTTGAGGGTCCCCTCCAATTCAGGATATTCTGTGATTCTATGATTCTGTGAATTGCTGATATAACATCTATTAGGAGCAGCAGCAGATATTAGCATGTGCAAATAACAAGCTTTCTAGGTCTTCAGTGATTTTCAGAAGTGAGATTTTTTTCAAATTTCTCAGTGTTGGCAAATGAAACATGGAATGTCTTTGCTGGTTAAAGCTTCCATGAGAACCCATCCAGGAATATAACAGTTGTAGATACATGTACTCCTTATTTTTTTACGCTCAACTGGAAAACCTTTTGCCTTCCCTGCTCTAAAACTTCGTGGACAAAGCTCATGGCTGAAGATTACTAGCCGTCTCTCTTTTCCTGTCACGATTACTTTTTCTGAAGTTACTTTGTGTGACCAGCTAGAAACTACTGTTTCTCTTGACATTTCTTTCACTGGTGACCATCTATAAACTTCATATTACAATGAGAAGGATTTCCCACACTGAAGAAACAGTTTGAAAGGCAACACACCAATTCACATATATCCTCAGCACAGCAAGGCTGACACATTTGTGTCCATTGTCCATGAATGTGTAACTGAGTCATTTTTACTGAAATTTCATTTCCATGCATTCTCTTTAAATTCCTCCTTTTTCAGTTCATGTCAGAGAGAGTGCCTGCTCCATCCTCCTTGCAATTCACTATGGTCCTCCAAAAGACCAAAACTGTCAGCCTGGACTCTCACGTTCAGATCATTCAAAGGGAAGCAATTGGAAATATTGTTTGAAAACGTTCAACACTGGGAACATTTTCTGGCAACGCCAGCATGGCTGGTTCATTCAATGAGTTGTCAGATTTGTCTTCTAAAACCAAGCAGTTTGTGGCTTGGCTTTGAAATCATGCAAAATTAATTGTTTGAACAGCTTTCGAAGAGTTGCCTTGAGGGAATTGAGGCACATTTGAAACTGGAGCGCCAAACAAATGAAGAGAAGCAGACCAAAGTCTACCAAATCTCCAGAGAACTGCCAGCTACCCGCAAACCTCTAATGCAGGGGTCAGTGGCACAGTAAAACAAAACAAAGAATTGGAGATGGAGCAGATGACATCACTATCAACAGTCAACTTCAGAAAAAAAGAAAAACATTATGACACTGTCTCATGGTGGTTTGGAGCACCATTTCTAAGAGACTCACAAAGGAAAAGGCTTCCTGAAAGAGCTGATAATCGTATTCTTAACAGTGCTAAAAGGATTAATTGCAAGTTTTGCAGAGGGGTTGGAAGTAGATGATCTTTAAAGACCCTTCCAACTCAAGCCATTCTGTGATTCTATT
This sequence comes from Numida meleagris, assembly GCF_002078875.1. Taxonomy (NCBI): domain Eukaryota; kingdom Metazoa; phylum Chordata; class Aves; order Galliformes; family Numididae; genus Numida; species Numida meleagris. Next base: position 3,193,162 of record NC_034420.1, read on the forward strand.
GGATCTGAATGGCCTTGGTAGATTAATTTCTGAGTACCTTCTCTCTGCTGATCCAGATGCTCCCTGCTTTTGGAGAGGTGAGTCAGGCAAGGAAAAACTGCTTAAAATTGTCTAGCAAGTCTGTTTCAGATGACAATGTCAGCCTAAGTCCAACAGCTCTGGGCTACTGCTATAAGTAACCAGATTCTTCTCCCCAAATTAACTCACACTTCTCTATAATTGAAGGGTTATACCTTAGGAATGCTTTATTTTCAACTGACTAATATATTTTGCCTGTTCAAAATCCATGTTCAAGTCCAAGAGGAATGAGTACTTTCTCTGACTAATCTGAGATATCTGCCAATTAAGAATTTTTCATCAGTAATGATAATAACATCTAGTTTATGATTCTAGGTGTGTTAACTTACAGCCAATATTAATTTCAACCATGCATTCAAAATGTAAAAGGAACAACAAAGAACCAAAACTTGAAATAATTTCTAAAGAATTTTTTCTGAGCAAAAGCAGAGATATTCATATTCTTAATATCCTGAGAGTTATATTTAACAGCTACACAATGTATTTCATCAATTATTTTATGAATAAGAGATTAGGTCTCAAACACACTGCAATGTCCTTCCACGTGTAGCAATTGCATCCAGTCTTTCAGTTCAAATAAAAATCTTCAGGCTCCCACTGGAAATATTTAAGAAACATGTCTTGGTAAATATGTCTAAGGTTTATTTTGTTGTGCCGTTTTTCTTTTTTCCATGAATTCCCCAGTTTACTTTTAAATTGAATCCTGAAATGCCTATCTGTGTCCCAGATGCTACTGTAAAATATAATTTAGAAGAGCTTTCTAAATATTATGTATGATTTGCAGAATTAACATTCAGCATTTCAGTCCATCAGAGGAAGCTTTTCAATCACAACAATTAATTCAGGAAGTCGGATCAAAGCTTCATTATTCCAAGATACTAAGGCTTTTGCTGCTTTTCACAGCTGTTTTTTATTTCTCATCTTTTTCACAGCTGGTCACTGTAGTCAATACCACAGCTTCCTTGTCCATTTTCCAGATATTTTATTGGAACAGTAAACTGCAACGTGGTTTCTGAATGTGAGGAATTCAGTATTCCTAAGGGATGAAAATATTCAAGTCCACTGGAGGATCTTTGGATCTTTGTTTAAAACAAAAAGCACATTTACAGAAAAAAAGGAGCAATGTAGACAGTCCAGGGTTTGTAAAAACAAAAAGTAACAAAATCTAAGTGAGGTCATGAGCTGCAGCTTCGTTTTATGACTTTATCACAATGAAGATTAAAAAGCATATTGTAAACTACTGGGATTCCTACGACAGATAAGATGTAATAGGTGGTAGCATGCAGAAGAGTAACTCCAAGCACCTTCTGAAAGGTAGCTGTAAGTATTTTAATCCTTTCTTACAGTTAACAGTGTAATAATAATCTTAATCATTTTCTTTTTTATTGACAGTTGAAGTATAAGGATTGTGAGAAAGTTGTGAGAAAGCACAGTATAAATGGACAAAGGTTTTTGGTAAGTAGAGTTGTAAAATTCCCTGAATCCAATGATTGTTTTGCCTCTTCCTTTCTTTGCACTGACAGTTAGTTCATAGATTGTTACTTAAGTATAAATATGAGAAGTCAATATCAGCCAGCCATTTTGTTTTAAGTACGGAATTCTGGGAACCCAAGCACGTTGTTTAACATGCATGCATTTTAGAGTAATTTAAACTGATAGGGTAGTACAAATCTTGTCTTGAATTCATCTCTTCCTTTATAGGACGTGCTTTTTTTCAAATAATAAATATGAGTTTTCTGTAGTTACTAACTGTCTTAGAATTACTCAGGTTGGAAAACACTTTCAAGATCATCAAGTCCAACCTCAGCCTAACCATACTATCCTAACGCTAACAACCCACCACTAAATCATGTCCCTGAGCACCACAATCTCCTACTAGTAGTCTTCTCCTATGGAAAAAGGTGTGGACATGGTCAGAATGACTGGCTTTCTACTGAAGTAACTATTTCATGGCTCTGTAGTTAAAATCATGTTTCTTCTGTGGCAATACACATATTCAATAAACTACAAGGGCATAAAAACTAATAAGCAAAGTCTCATTGGGTCTAAATCAACATTAGTCTAGGCTGTATCAAGAACTTGGCATTATTTTTAAAAAGTTAACAAATCCCATTTACATAGCTACTGTCTTCAGGTCTTATATGCGTGTGCATGAAGATAAGTAACAGCTTTTATCATTATTTCATTTTAGCTCTGTTTTATTTCCAAATATTACTTTTGTTTTTCCCAAGAGTAGGCACTTTGATCACTTGTATGGCTAATAAAGCTGTAGTGAAGAAATCAATGCACATCTTTTTTAATACCTTCTTGTTTCTTATTTACTTATCCTACTGTATCAAACTTTCAAGCATTTCACTAAAATACAACATATAAGTTCTCAAACGTCTCTTATGGGAACAGGATATAACACCTCCCTCCTAACTGAGTAGTCAGAATTATTCAGATGTTGTGGCACAGAGTTTATCCTGGTATGCACTAAGCAATTCTTAGCTCAGGCACTGAGGATTTGGGCCTGGAGAGAAAGTTACGGCTCTGTAAACCTTCTGAAATACTGCAATTTTGAGGTATAAATAACAAGAGCAATAACTGCAGTTTCTAAAGTGGTGGGCTTTATTATTATTATTATCATGTATTATTTCCAGGGCACTTCCGTAAGTAAATAGCCCAGATTGCAGCATGTTTTCAGAACCTCCAAGTAGATTCAAGGGATATTTTTCTATTAAGGAAGCAAGCAGCTCCTCAGGTCTTCTAAGACGAATGTTTTTAAGCTTTTGACCTACTTGTTATATTTATAGTGTATAAAAGATTCACTTGTCAAAAACAACATGTGAATTTAAGTGGAATATTCTAGACTGCAATGCAATCATGATTTTTTTTTCCTCTCTATGAATGGTGTTTCTAAGAAATATCTTTTCACGTCTAAATTATTGGAAACTGCCAAATTACATTTCAACACAAGAAACTAGCAATACTGAGAAGTATGCAGGTTTTGGATCTACCAGCAGAGCTATTTGGTAAAGCTGACTGCAGAAATAAGGCTGTCTTATATATTAGAATAACCCGGTAGTGTCAAAGTCACATTTCTGTATCTACTGGTGACTACAAAAATGTTCCAGCTGAGATGTAGTAGGAATAAAACCAGAGGGATTCCACATAAGTTACTTTAATAAAATTCCCCAAGATTTAAAAGGGCAACATGGCCCTTTATGAGAGTTTTACCCCATATCATTTGTCAGGTTTATTTCCTCAATAGAGTTCCAGTGAGAAGCTTAAAAAGTCTTTAGAAAAAATCAAGATGCTTCAGTAAATCCTGCAGGACGTTTCCGTAAAAGGAACATATTTTTGCTGAGGTTTACTCTTGTGACTGTACCCAGAAGCAAAATAGTGCTGGAAAACACAGCTAAGATATGTTGTGTCTTTAAAAACATTGATGTCATTTTACACCAACATATAATTAGAAATTAATTACTGCGGGCAGTAAGAAGGACAGAAAGAACACGCCTATGATCCAAGTTCCAAACCAAAGCTTTTGATTAACTAAACTAAACAATTTCTCAAAAGGTTTCCCAGTGTGTGCATCCATTCTTTATTTGGAGTGGCACAACAGTGTGGAAGAAGAGAGGGGCTGACTCTTTGCAGGAGCACCAGTAAAGCTGCCAACGCTTAGCACATCTCAGCTCAGGCTACCAGTAACCTGCAGTCAAATTGCTTCACTATGGTAGGACAGGGAACACTCTCCTCTACCCCCAAGGTTTTAGAAATACTTTTTTAAAAATAAAAAGTGTGTGAGTTCTGTGAGGCTATCAAGGCTGCTCTTAAATCCAAGGAGTACTCCAGCTACATCTCCACTCGAACATGCAACTTCACATACACTGTGATGTTACAGACAGGGTTTATAGCACAAAGATCTCATCTGCTCTGGCAAATCATGCTCCATTTTACCACATAGAGTATTAACCTGAAATTTTGCAATCATGGACAATTTTGCTTGATTTCACCATGCAGACATGAAGGAATTCAATGTATTTAGCTTATTAAATAACTTAAATACCACATTTTCAGCTATACTAAAAAGATGTGAAGCAAAAAAGCCTACAGTCAGCATCTATGATAGAAGTCTGCCTTCTCTACTAAGAACTGCTCTTTACAAACGACCATTCACATGTACACTGCTTTGAAACCACAGGTGTTTGAAAAAGCTTTTGCAATACTCTGTGCTTTTATATTTACTGTGATAACTCTCAAATTGCCAACGAGAATACTATCATCACTGACAATAATTTCAAGTAGACCACGAATGTTCTGTTGAGCTCACTTCTGTAATAAGAAGCAGAGGATGTAGCCAGAATGTATTAATTCTGAGACACAGCCCACTGAGATGATTTATTATATCTCAAGACATAAAGGATATGTCATCCTGTATGTTAGGTGAGTGCAATCTAATAAAAGCAATATCCAGAAAGGAGGGGAAAATGAATAAACAAAGAAGTAAATAAATAAATATACAGAAGACTTATACATAGTTCTCAAACCTTTTCATTTACTATCTGCCTGCCTGCTTTAGCTTGCATATCTCCTACAGTCTCCAGGAGGAAGGTTATTGTTGAGGAGAGATTTATTTCCATTTCTTTTGAGAAGCAAAGCAGAGATGAATTTTAACCTGGCCTGTAAGTCAGTGTGACAACACCAACAAAAAACTGGATTAGGATTCAAATCAGAAAAGCAAATGACTTTTACTTAACTTTATGCAGTGCCATTAATTTGAAATTAATCTCTAGAAAAATGGCTCGCTTACTCATAAACAAATCAATTAATGCAACTCTCATCTGACAAGCATTGTTTTAAGATACTACTTCTTACATATCTCTTTTTATCAGGTACCTTTAAAACATCCTCACTACAGAAACACTGCTCATTAAAGTTAGGCTTGTAATTGATCATTTTTTTGGCAGTTATTTGTGTGTAAACAAATACACTGATGTTCATTAAACTTCTAGCTAGTTTGATACAACTGATGATGACATAAAATAAAAACCAACATCCAGCAAAACTGAGAAAAAATATAGAGAGGATTTTTGACAAAAATCTTCTCCTATATCTTCTCCTATATCCTCCTTTACTTCACAGTGGGCCACTGGGGTGGCAGCCTGTTATCTTGCATTACTTTCCTATGTACTTTATTTATAATTTCTATTGATGTATAAAACTTCATGCCACATTTTTGAACATGCTAATGTCTGTAGTCACAGGGTGTTTCACAGGCAAGTTTGTGATCTATACCATATGTTTCCTTTGCAGAACATGTCTGAAAATGATATCCAGAAATTTCCCAAACTCAGAGTGCCGTAAGTAAAGCCATGCCACTTAACATTAAAAGTTATTTTAATTCATCATCAGTGAAAACTCATAGCAAACATCAGGCAAATGATTTCAAGTAATCAATTAGAGACTTGCTAATGTACCGTCCTAGGAGAAAAAGAAGAATGTTCCAACATAAAAAGAAAGGAAGGTTGTCATGACAGCTCAACCACAATGATTCAATACAAAAAATAATTGTCTGGGGGATGTTTTAAAGAATTCATCCACAATGGCTAAAGTTTTTTAATATTACCTGCAAGGAATGATTTAACTGTTCACTGCTTCATTATTGACCTATACTCAAAGGAAAAAAGCTCAGGTACGTACAAATGAGCTGAGGAGTTAAAGTATTTTTCATCACGTGCTTTTCCATCAAGGTGGGTGCTAAAGATAAATCAGATTCAACGTTTGGTTCAGTATTAAATCAGTTTTCTTTGCTACTGTGAGTTAGGCCTTGAAAACGTTTTGAACTCACCTGAACAGATGTCATAATTTCATAGAAGTTACTAATGAAGAACAATATTCCCATTGACTCAGTACAGAGAAACAGAGAGTAACAGAGAGTAACTTCTACTATTTTGTGGTGAAAAATGAGGGATTTTATTTTGCTGTGAGTTCTTTTTTATTTTAGATGTAAGTTAGAAGGCTCCTAATGATGAGAGATGGGGAGCTCTTCATGGTCTTCTAAACAAAGTAAAGGAAGAGGAACTCAAGTCATTCAAAAATGGCTATTTCTGTTTTGTTCACTTCCCAGTTCCAGACTCTCTCCTTCTATGCCTATCTTGATCTTGCTAGGGGAGACATAGTCTCCTTTAGTTTTTCTGATGCATCAGAGCGTGCGTAAGATCTTTTGGTGATGCTAAAAATACTGCAAAAATTTGAAAAGATGTCTGGTCTGTCACATCCATGTGCTCACAGTTAAACTGGTTGCTAGATCTGAGGGCAGGAAGATTCTTCTGTTCAGATCAGATATACAAATACTTGAACTTGAAAGTCTCCAACATGACGTGTTTCTTAAGATCATATCTATATTTTCACAGAATAAATTTCCTGATAGTAGGGTTTAGTGGTGTATGAAGTGCTAGTCAGTGAGCCCAGATGTTATGGAAAAGATGCCCAGGTGTCTTGGCATTTCTAAACTTACAATCAGCTAATAGCAGCATTTAACTATGGTTATTGAGACTGAGGGGACAGAGATTATGGAAAATCTCACACCACTCTACTGTAAAACACATTGTTTGTAATTTTCCATTAACAATTCCCTCTTTTACAGTCCTTTCATAAATTTGCCTTGTTCTAACTTTCAATTTTGAGTACCTTTAGTGATTTCCTTTCAAATTCCTAAGCAAAACGTGGTCAGTGCAACAACTTATAAACATACATATAAGCAATATTAATATCATGGAGGAATAGCTAAAATTTAACAATGAGTTGCTCATAGCTCCCCTTCTAATCAACAATATATCAAAAATGCTTTGCAAATTCCATTTTCACAGTCATTGTGCCTTGTCTAGCAGAAAGCCAGCAGCCTTCTTTAGCCAGATCTTTTGGGTTTCTCAAGAAGATGAGAATTTGAAATCAAGAGCTTTAAAAGAACAGTGAAGCTAAGTGCACAACTTGAAGAACTGAAAAAATAAGTAAATTAGTAAATATGAATGATTTTTCTTCACTTACCAACAGGGATGCTATTCACTGGAATACTGTGATTGTACATGGAAAGGGGATGGTATGATGGGAAATCCTCCAGGAGTGCCACTGTTTAAAACAAGAATTTTGAGCTTCAATAGCGAAAAGAACTGATTATCACTAAAAACGAACAAACAAACAAACACAACAAACAAAACTGATAAAATTGATGGGTGAAATATCTACTTATTCCTTTCATTAATTTCATTACTTTGGAACTTCCTTGCTCTTACCAAAATGGAAAGTGCTTTGTATTGACTTCTGTGAAACATTCACTCCTCGCTTTTATATCGTAACGGAAAAATCACCTTGTAGGAAAAGCTCTTTTACAAACTGAAATACACATTAGAAAGTTTTGATTCCAGTACCTGATCTACTTAATGACAGAGTGAAAATCTATAAAAATGCCTCAATATAAATAGCAAGAGTTGCACTTAGAGCACTTGAAACTGTGCAAGGTTTGCAAACCACAGCATGCATCTCAACAGACCTCCTGAGCTGAGTATGTGGTTTTACTAAATGCAAGCATTACAACAATTCTACTGATCCAGTTTTGCATACAGCTGTGCCACTTCTTAGGGATGATTCTTTAACATTTGCAGGAACCTTTCAGTGTCTCAGTAGATAACAGTTGCCATTACAAAGTATGATGGGCAACTTACTGAAACTAATAAATCCCTCCACAATTTAAATGTTAATCTCTACTAGCCATGTTACAGGCTGGTGTCTTATTTTTAAATACCAAGAAAGGATTTAAAAGCTGCTTTTAAAATTAAAATACTTCAAAAAATCTTTAGAGCTCTCCATTAAAAGGGCCAAACTGCTAAAAATTTATGGGCCACATATCTAGGTGACTGATACATCCAGACAATCATGCAGATTTTTATTCTGATTAGTGTTTTGCAGGGAAAAGTATGCACAGGATTCACTTCTCCATACGCATAGGCCACATATAGACTACTTGAGGGATCTTAAGAAACTCCACAGTCCACTTACTGAAGTCATGATTCCCATTCTTGTCTGTAGTTACCACCAAGCTTTTCTGTATGCCTGCTAGAGATACTGAGGTCTTGTACCCAATTAGGTGTAAAGCTACACCAAACAACTTTACAAAACTGGAAACTCACATGTCCTCCTTTCCATGGAGTATCTGGGCTTTTAAAAAATGTCACACATTTAAAGCTAATACCCTTTTTTGAGAAGCCTGAGATTTGAAATTTTCAGCTTTGATTAGAAAGCTTATGGTATATCCCTAGCACTTGCGGAAATCTGCAGTAACAAAACTGCATCACTGCACTAAAGCATGTAATTACAGCTGACAGTTCAAACATGGTACAGAGTTCTGAATGGGACAGATTCAGAACCTACAAATATGGCACAGTCTGAAAGTCATGCTGCTTTCTGGAGAGTAAAAACTGCAGTCTTAAACAATAAGAAATTTATGTAATGTCCTTCTCTTTCAAGAAGGGAGAGGTGAATGACAGCTTTTGACACTGTCTCCCATAACATCCTCATAGATAAGCTTAGCAAGTGTAGGATAGATGAGTGGACAATGAGGTGGACTGAAATCTGGCTGACTGGCAAAGCTCAAAGGGTTGTGATCAGTGGCACAGAGTCTAGTTGGAGGCCTGTAACTAGTGGTTTTCTCCAGGGCTTGGTACTGGCTCTGGTGTTTAACATACTCATCAATGACCTGGATGAAGGCATAAGGTCCACCCTCAACAAGCTGTTGATGATACGAAACTGGGAGGAGTGGCTGACACACCAGAAGACTGTGCCACCATTCAGCGAGACCTGGACAGGCTGGAGAGGTGGGTGGGGAGGAACCCTAGGTGGTTCTACAAGGTGAGATGTCAAGACCTACATCTGTGGAGGAATAACTGCACACATCAGTACAGGCTAGGGGCTGACCTGCTGGAAAGAAGCTCTGCAGAGAAGGACTTAGGTGTCCCGGTGGACAACAGGTTGAACACAAGCCAGTAGGGTGCCCTTGTGGCCAAGAAGGTCAATGGTATCTGGGAGTACATTAAAAAGGGTGTGGCCAGTCAGTCAAGGTACGTTGGCCTCCCCCTCTACTCTGCCCCGGTGAGGCCACATTTGGAGTACTCTATCGAGTTCTGGGCTCCTCAGTTCAAGAAAGAAAAGGAACTTGTAGAGAGAGTCCAGCAGAGAGCTACAAAGATGATTATGGGCTTGGAGCTTCTGTTATGAGGAAAGGCTGAGAGACCTGGGACTGCTGAGCTTGGAGAAGACTGAAAGGGGATCTTATCAATGTGTATAAATATTTAAAGGCAAGAGTCAAGAGGATGGGGCCAGGTTTTTTTTTCAGTGGTATGCGATGCCAGGACAAGGAGAAACAGGCACAAACTGGAACCCAGGAAGTTCCATCTGAACGTGAGGAAAATCTTTACTTTGAGGGTGACAGAGCAGTGGAACAGGCTGCCCAGAGAGGTTGTGGAGTCTCCTTCTCTGGAGATATTCAGAACTCATCTGGACGCTTTCCTCTGCAACCTGCTGTAGGGAACCTGCTTTAGCAGAGGCAGACTACGTGGTCTCCAGAGGTCTCTTCCAACGCCTACAATACTCTGATTCTGTTTGTGCTCACATGTTCTCTTGGGTGGGCTGCTAAAGATTTTTGAAAGGTTTAAAACTTAACTGATACTCAGTCTACTTTGAAGCCAACATTATAATGTTGCATTTGCCCAACAGACATTATTCGAAGGCCACAACAAAGCCTCTGTCACAAACTATGCTCTCGGCAGCATTCAGTCTATGTGACTTCCGGGTCATGGAGCACTACACCCTCTTCCACCTTCACCTAAGTCATTTTTCCTAATACATACAGAATGGATTCTATTCATGACAACAATATCTGCAGTAACCAAGCAAAAGTCAGTTTTGGAGTACTGGTGTTTTTATATTTGTGTTGTTTTTTTTTTTAAAAACTTCCTGCCAGTTTTAAGCTAAGCGCCTGGTGAAGGAGGCAGAAAGAGAAAGAGAAGTCTGAGTAACATTTTCTGCAAGTGCTGTTGCCTTATCCTGTCCTATCACACACTCCCACAACTCAGAAAGCAGTGTGGTTTTGGTACTTCCTTCCTCACATGGCTACAGACTCAGCTGCTCTTTGCACGTACCTTCTGTAATAAAGCTGCTTGTAAAGAGTTACCTTTCTAAACTTTGCTTGCTTTTCTAAGCCATTGGTTTTAAACATTTAAAATAAACTCAAAGACTACACACTGTATTTTAAGCAGCAAATGATTAATTTGCTGAGTAAATTTAATGAGCAACTTTTCTCTTTCAGTTTTTCCTCAAGACTGGCTGATGTAAATCCTCACAAAGCCAGCCCAGGTTCAGTCCAGAAAGCCTTCAAACACTCAAGTCACATTCACACCTGTGGGACCCTAAACTAAAAGAACTATTAATTCTAAAGCCCGTGGCTTTTTTTTTTTTTACTCCTTTAGCAGAAATTAAGGTCAATCTTTTGAAAGATACTTCGTCAGCCTCTCCTATGATAGTGAATTAGCCAAAAACAAGTTTTGCAATCCACTTCTCTCCAAAAGCACATGTCTAAGCAGTGCACAGTTCTCACCAGAACATTTCCTGATGATTCCCTGGAGTCTTACTACTCACATAGCAACTCACTGATCACCTGCAGCACAAGATTTCTTGTGCAGACGAGTGTGAATTCCATAGGAAAAAAAGGAGAGCCTACAACTTGGAAATTTTCTTCCCTCATACAATTTGCTTGGGTGACAATGTCAGATTGAGACAGCTGTAATTCTGTAATCATTCTTACGTTGCTAACATTTGTGCACGTACTTATTTCAAAAGGGGCAAGTATGACAATATTTGCTTAAACTTGGAAAATTGCAAAGTAGTCTTAAAAAAGAAAACCCCCAGAATATTCTTCCCCTATTTTCATACTTATCCTTGAGTTCATACCCCTAGCAGAAAATTACCCATTTTTATCATTTTAGACACACTGTTTTGAAATCGCTTGTTATCTGATACTTGCTGGAGGCTCTATCTGCCTCCGAGAACTTCCATAATCTGAATTACAGTGAGGTACATGCCGGGCAAGTAGCAAGGGCAAGACAGCAGGCATTTGTAAGGCTCAGGATTATAAAAATAGTAAGTTTTTATTGGCTTTTTTAAAAATACAAGAGTGCTTGAAAGCTTGCCTTACTCAGGTTCTGCCCAGAAAAGCAGTTAGACATGAAAGAGATGCACAAATTAGATAATTAGGGGATCAATGTTGGTAAGTAGCAGAAAAAGATAGGAAAGAGGCAGAAAAACAAAAGAGACTGGTAACTGCCTGGCAATTCCTGGACACATACAAAGATTTTACAATACTGATATGAAGTCTATTGACCAGATCTAAGATCTATGGAAAATAAATCTGCTCTAGCAAAAAATAAAATTAAGCTTTTACAGAATTTAGATTCTGACATAAACAGCCACATTTGGTTCCTGATTTTTCTTCATAACACTTTTACTTCCACATTCTGGTAGACTTGAATAATATAAGCCAGAAGTAAACTGGGGCATTTTCAACCATAGGTGTGTAACCCATTGGCTTTGGCTGCCACAAGACTTTCTGAGTGCACTTCCTATAAAAAGAAATGAGAATTAAGAATCAGAGTATGACTCAGCATATGTTTTCTTTGAAACAAAAACTTTCTTTGAAATAAAAGAATCGTTGAGGCAAATTTCATTAGTAGCAGAGCAGAGTTACGTGGCTCTCAGTGGACTGAGTGCAGTTCATTTCTTTATCTGTGTCCTGTAACCCTGATGCTCTTCTCAGGGCCTCAGTGAATATAAAAAACATCACTCATGGTTATCTGTGCTGGGTATGGATGCCAGTAATAAGCACAGCTTAATTGCATGCTCCTGACCTAAAGATCTTTGAAGATTGTATTTCACTGGTTGCTATTCGCCCTAACGCTGTACACAAACTATGCATGAGTGATGACCAACACATCAAAATCTCTCTAGACATAAAGCTGTATTCATCTTATGTTTCACTCATATTTGTGCCCTGCCCTGCAAATGTGTTCTGACATGAAGCTGAATCGGCCTTTCCACATTCTTTATTGGAGGGATTCCTGATCATGCATATTGTGATTGTTGAGGGAGGGGGACAAAAAGAAAAGAAAGGTGCATTTGATTTCAGATTCCGTGACTACAGGCTTGAAAGAAGATGTTTCCTGAAATAGTATCTGCTTTTTCCATGCAAAATAATACAAATGCATCACCATTATTTAAAGCACTGCTCTAGTGCATGACGTCTACCACATCCTGAATTTCTAAGGCCTGCTGAGTTTAACACTGATTTTTAAATTTCATCAACAATATGGGTTTTCATCTATGTAAAAAAGTCCAATATGCAATTGCCAAGTTACAAGCTCTCCTTTTTCCTATGTGCTGTAGTGCAGTTTTGCAATAAGAAGAGAAATTAAGTATTCCTACCACATAGTAAATAATAATTCTGAATTAAAGATTTCATTTAGTAAAACTTGTGGTAAAATGGGAGGAAAGCAGCTGAGAAAGGGACTGACAATATTCAAGGAGTTTTTTTTAAACTATTTTTGTGCTTCTTTTAAACAGCATTGTGAGTAAACTAAGTCAAGAAATAAACAGGAATGAAGGAAGGATATCTTTCTTCCCAAAATGGTAAGTGAAAAAATTCCACTTTCTTTTTCAGAGTTTTCAGCTATATCTTTCCTGGACTGTTGTTGGTCTGATACCTGTGTGTCAGAGGAATGACCTGGAAAGTACATAGAATAAAATGTTTTGTTAATGTTGTCTGTTAAGAATAGCAGTACTAGAGCCCATGGACAACCTAGATACTCCTGTCATGTCTGAAACCAATAAAGATATAAATTTCATGCAATTTTCCAACTGAGTAAATTACTCTTTAGGAATACTATAAAATTTGGGCACATATAATTGCATTAATGAGTCACCATTAATGCAATTTACAGACCTATACATCATTACACTTTAAAATGCTTCATGAACTTACTGAATATAATATTCTTGCAATAGGAAAAGAGCAAAAAAAAATGCAATTACACTGATTTTTAGGGTGGGGGAGTCGTGAGAAAACAACAATTTAAATTCATACACTGTGAAAATTGAAGTCTAGTCTACATGAAATGGTTTTAGACCACCTGAGGATGTGATTTCCTACCTTTGCATTAGCTAGAGTTCAAACATTTTGAACTTGACTTTCAGAAGCCCAGTAGAATTATTTAAGTTTCTATTTAAAGTTCTATTCTGAGGACTGATGCTCCTGGTAAATTTACTTACTGACTCCACTTGTTTCCAAACGTTCCACCTCACTGACTTGGCCTTGTTTTCCAGACAGTTTACCCAACATTAGGTGACTGCATGTGAAATACAAAGTAGTGTGTTTTTGTGTAAAGTTAAACTAACCTACACAAACTTCATTTTACTTTTAAAACTAAACATTAGCTTTATTAGCAATAGATTTTAGAGTACTCAAAACATTTAAAAATTGCAATTGGAAGGAATTTATTTGTTTGTGTCTTTGTTATAGGGGCCAAACACAAAAGAGTCCTGAAAATTCAGGTAAGTACGTACTGACGGTCTCTAACCACAAAGAGTGTTTAAAAATATTAAAACACTAGGCTAATCTATGTAGAACACAATAAGTGAAACAAGGCAAAGCAAAAAAAAGGCAATAAAAGGAAAAAAGAGTGCATGAAGTAGCAAAACACTGTACACTGCACCAAAAATTGTAGTAATGAGAGAACAAGAAAATATTTTTTTAATAGAGAAATGATAGAGAGGAAAGGCAAGAGTAGAGAAATTTACATGAACATTCCCAAAGTGCCTTTCTTTAACCCCATATGTAGGATCAGTGCTTACACATGTTTTTGTTCTGATGCTTCCACTCCATGCTTCCACTCCTAGCAGCACCCTACAGTAGAAATGCAAGCTTCCAGATGTCTGCCATGCTTTGAATTTTTAATTATTTTCTTAATAAGCAAAGAGCACTTAAACCTTCTGCAAGCCACCATGCTCCCCTAGATCTGTTGAAATTAAAATCACTTTAGATTTGAAAGTTATAATAATTTTTAAGAGATAAAAGGCTGTGCTCATTCTGATAGCATTCTACTTCAAATGGTATTTAAAGCATAAAGAACAGGACAAACTAGATGAGACAGCATATAATCTCATATAAGGAAAGCTTTGAACTTGATTTTGAATAAGAATGTTATTTGTAGTACCTTTCATGAGCTACACACGAATGCCTGCCTGCCTGCCTTTGACAGGCCTACCTTGCTCCTGCTATGGTAGGAACTGTGGTATTGTGGTTCAGAATGGATCTGGGATGTTTTTTGTCCTTTTTGTCAAGTAATGCCTTGATATTTTAAAATTTTACTGTGCATATACTTCCTTGTGCAGGATACAGTCAAGAAGACGATGGCTGGTCTTCATTTGTGAGTATGAGAATTAACAAAACATACTAGTTCAACAGATTACCTCTTCTATAATCTCTATCATTTCTTGCATTACCTACTTTGGACAGTATGGATGGATTGGGCAATGGCGTGGGGTGCTAGGCTAAGTAAAAAGAGAATCATGAATGACTGGAGTAGCTGCATGAAAAATTTCACTTAGAAAAGGGCTTTTGCCCAATAATACAAGGCAGAGCTTCACAATGGCAAATTTGTACCACTGGTTCAAGTACAAGCTCACAAACTATGACCAGCTGAAGTTTCCACTCCTATTTCAAGCTCTTAAGAGAGGTGGTTAGTAAAGGAAAGGTCGCTGTGTTATTCAATGGCAAAATGTTGCCATTTTGTTCTCTATAAAGCTTATTTTTTGAAAAATCCAATTTATTTTTTTGAAGCCAGATAGACTGCAAAGAAAGCTTTCTGTCTTTCAGCATAGAAAATGCACTGGTAAACTTAATTAGATGAGGCAAACACAACCTAACTAGCAAAATGAATAAATTGACTGATCTACAGTCCAATTCTATGAAGATCTCTCACTGACCATTGTCAATGTGCTTTGGAAAAACTCAGTTGAGAGAGATTCTTAAAAAACACTTGCTACTGCATTTGCAGGAGATTTGCTGCTATTTCAGGAGCTTAAGAGATGAAAGCAACCACCTGTAATGCATCTGAACGAGGCTGGTGTGAGCTAGTCTGGAACTTTCAGCTAAGGCATCAGTGAAAAAAATAAAAACACTTCTTCTGTAAGTCATGGCAGATTGCACAGGAGATGTGTGCAATGACCACTACCATGCTTACATGGGATCTTTTTAGGACCTAGTAAGATACTTGTTGTATGTGTCCGCTTTTGTTCTGGTCAGAGTACAGGAACAAGACCTCTATCACAGACCTCATTTTTTTTTTTTCAGAAGTATTTTTAAAGTCAAGTTTCAGCCCATAGAATACATGTGATTAAGTAAGAATGAGTTTCAACAGACAATAACTGCTGTTTCAGTGCTCTTTTTGGAAGCTCGGAATTGCTTGCTGATGCCTTAAGTTGCCTGTTATCTACAAACAGACACTCTAAATGATTTTAAAAACTTGATGTATTCCAGGTTGAAAAATACCGTACTGAAAAGCCCCAAGGAAACTGCAAAAATAGTAACCAGTTATAGCACTCATCTTTTATGTACATTGGTCAGGATGAAGATGATGACTATGAAAGCCCTGATGATGACCAGGAAAAGGAAGATGATGCTGACTATGAATCACCAACAGAAGAAACTGAGGAAGCAGAACATGACAGTGATGGCTACGAGCCACCTCCATCCAATAATGATGAAGCTCACCACAACGTCATATTTCCTGCCAAGTCACTTGCAAACAACACAGACTATATAGGTAATTACTAGAAATAAATCATAACTAAGGTTTTGACGTTATTATCAACCACATTTTATGTGCCTGGTAGTGGAATATAGAAGGCTTTATCTCAAAGTGGCACAGACACTGCAAGTTCGTATCTTTGTAACTTTTAAAGCTCAATTTTCTACTTCAGACAAGCTCTGCTGGATTAAAGATAAGTTTCATGTGATGTGTGCACTATATGGCTTGTGGTTTGGAATCTGCGTAAAGTTAAAAAAAAAATTGCGTACTATTTTAGCTTTAGCAGTTGTTCCTTGAACAGAATGAGTTGTCATAACAGCAGCAAAAAACTAGCGAAAATTGGAAAGAGATCAGCTTTCTCAGCTTGTCATTTTTGTGTGTGTGTGTGTGATTTTTCAGTAGCCTGCAGTTGTGAGTGAAGTACAGGAGTACAAAACACTGCCACTTAGACTGGCTGGTGTTTCACACCGACACCGTGCTGCAGGGAACAAAAAGGAATGTGCGAGCCTACAGACAAGCAGGGGCAGTCACCACCACCAAAGGGACAGATGAGCCTCTAGCTCCCAAAAGAACACTGATCATAAAGTAACCGCCCATTAAGCACTAACATAATGTCTGTATGATAGATCAGATTAAGTACGCAACATCTTGCAAGGGCTCCTTTTTCACGAAGATCTAATGAGAATAAAATAACAAAGTTGTTTGCATAGTTGCTTAGTTTGGGATTTTTCTTTTCTTTAGACAGGCCTCCAACAGCCAGATCGTCACATCAGCCTCCAGTACCACCCCAGCGGCCCGGCCCGGCCCCAGCACCAGCCTCATTTGGTGGAAGAGGTGCTTCTGTATGTTCCTCTCTTGATATTTCACAGCATATGAAGTATTTCATCTATTTACTTTGCCAGTACCTAAGTGGAAATCCAAGTGCAATGTTATTGCTATTCAAATAGTACATGTAGAGGAAAAAGAAAGATTTTTAGCAGTCAAAACAGTTCAGCTCTTACAGGGTGTGTTTTTTTCATGGAACAATAAAATGTGGTGGGTCGGGTATTACACTGTTTCACACTACTTGTCTGTTTCTCAACACTGGAAATTTGTATCAACTTGTGAATTCAAATTACAGATTCTTAACAGATCCCACTTTGTTTCTTTAACAACATTTGTAAAAAAAAGAATTTTTTTTTCAAATGAACTAAGACTATAGAAAAGTATAAGGGACTGTGAGGGACTGAGAACCCTGATGACATGCATTTTTTCCCCCATTTTTTTGTCCTTTGAAATCTTTGAAATTGAAAGCTATTGTGATGCTTACAACTTGCACTGTCAGTTCAGTGTATGCCAGCACAGCCATACATAAGACCTACCCATGTGAAGGTAATTTTAGGATGTGGTACAGGGACTTTGGTCTGGCCCAGTTCCATAGTTCACATCTATAAAACACACAGTACTCTTTGAAATGTCATGAGCTCTCATAACAGGTGTCCTAGATTGCTGCACTATTTATTGGAGTAAGAAAGAACATAGAAAGGCATTTATCTGAAGAAATCTAGATTTAGATTTAGATGTCAAAACATTCTCACCCTTTTTGCTGCTTCTGATAACCCATTGTTTGACTCAGCTCTCGCAATAAGAAAGTTCTTTTTCCCACTGCCTCACTCAGCAACTAGCATTAGCACAGCATTAGCACATCTTTCTCAACGTTCAATTTGCTCCACTAATTTCAACAGCAGACTTCAAAACTAACACCTGCTGCACTGAAGAGACAAAGCTACAGCAGCGTTCTTGAAACTCCTGGTTCTTTCCTTTGACATACTCATGCCCACCCCAAACAGAACGTCCCACTAAAATATTCCCTATGAGACAGAGGGAATTCTTTATAAGACAAGAAACCACATATGTAGGACATTCTTCTGGAGCGTTAATGACTCCTCTCCATCCTATAGTGGGCAGAGACCAATTCTTTGTGCTTTATCAGACACCAAGACTGTCAGATACACAGTGTGGTGTGTTCAGTACATTACAATTAAAACAGAAGGAGAGGGCCAATTTTAACCATGTGTAAAATGTTTGTTTTAGCTGCCAGCTTTCCCTCCTCTACCAAGCAACAATGACAGAAATATCAAGCCTTCAAAACGTAAGTACAGCTGTTGTTTTGTCAGTGGGCTACACTGCACTTCACTTTTGCCTGTAACTCCTCAGCTTCAGTTTCTAATACTATTTAATCAGAAGACTCCTTTGTTATTCTCTAGTCCATGGCTATGCAAAATAAAGTTACGTTGACCTGTACCACCGCACTGTCTCACACAGTTATTGTGTTTAGCCCCAGCTCCTTCTATAGACAGAAGCACGAAACCCCCACTGGATCGCCTTGCTCCACCATTTGAAAGAGAAAGCCCAGTACCAGGTCAGTATTTGCTCATGGTAATATCAATTGCTTGAATATTAATACAAATATTAATATTCAAAATTATCAGATCAAATAGAATTCATGCAAAAGATCAAGGCTCAACAAAATGTACTTTAATCCAGTCATCTATAAGGTGATCTGTTGTGGAATAAATAATGTGAGCAATACTTACATAGTAGGTTAGGACTGGTTGATCAGAAAGACATTATGAGATTCCTGCACAAAAATGAAATAAAATAAATTAAATGAATGATCTTAGGAAAATTTAGAAGGTTAAAAGAGGGAAAAACTTTGCATACAAAGCTGTCAAAAATCTGTGTACATTACTACATGTAATTTGTTACCCAGACTGAAAAGAATACTGAGAATTTTAAAAAACACAGAAAGAAAGGAAGACAGGCATCTGTTTCAGACCTGGATATTGTACTGTACAAAGAGTCTAAACTGACCACTCTGATTTTTATTAGTTAACTATTTGGTACATGTCAGCATAGACGTATTCAGTAATTCAAAGCTGAATCACAGAAAGTACTTCTGTAATATGTGCCATTTGAAAATTAAAATTTTTTCCTTTAATAAGAGATACTGCAACTTTTCCACTCCTTATAAAGCCCAAATCTTTTTATGGCTTACATCTCTGGAGCCCTAGTGCTTCAATTAGCAAAAAAATACTATCAGTATTATTCAATAGAAAGTTTAATTATCTGCAGTTACATTTTTTCTAAACATAAGCTTTCACTATTTTCAGGGAGAAAGCCAGGCTATCCTGAAAAGGTGAGGTCTCTTTATTATGGTGCTTACACATGTTTTTAACCTGTGTTGATATCCTTAGCTCTTAACTCTTAACTATTCCTTGTTGTTTTACAGCTTCTGGCTCCACAGCTAAGGTAAGGAGTTTTGCCTCCTGGAATGAGACTCTAGATGCCAGGATTAGTCAATTTTTTCACATTAAGCACATTTTTGCCTTTATTCATCATCTCGCTCCTGCTTCAGAGCCCTGGGAGAACAGCTAGCAATGATGCCAAAACCTCCTGTCCCACCGAGTGACAGACATGACAGAGGAAATCCACCTCCTCTAAGGAAGCAAATCCCCGTAAAGTAAGAGTTCATTTAATTACAATTCAATGGAAGCATAAATCGAATTCAACAAAAATATGGATAAGCAATGTGGGATAGTATAATTCACTGCTACTGCACACATCAAAGTTTTGTTTCATCGATATGTATGGAATGTGTTGTTTGCTGCAGAAAAGCATGAATCTGATAAAAGCTGCCTTTCAAGCCATATCTCAAATGGCCATTACATATGTCAAGGCTCACCTCCTACTGGCATAAAGAAACATATGATCCGTATTTTAACCACCAGATCAAGGTCTTGCTCTAAGAAACATTGTTTCATGAATCCCAAAGATATTTTGTGTGGAATATTAGAAAGAGAAAGGTTTATTCTCCTACTATTAGCCTGTAAAATCCATAGCAAATAGCATTCTATAGCATAAATTGATAATTTTCTAGCATTTTCTAGATTACTTATAGGCTGAATAGTGTGATTGATTTTAAAACAAAATAAGGAAGTAATTGAAATCTGCCAATCAGATAAGAAAATTTGTCAAAGAAACAAGGATTTGAAGGTTCATCATGTGCTCCAGCCATCACAGAATCACTGAATCATGGAATGCCTTGGGTTGGAAGGAACATAAAAGAACATTTAGTTCCAACACCTCTGCCATGGGCTGGTTGCCACCCACTAGACCAGGCTGCCCAGGACCCCATCCAGCCTGGCCTTGAACACCTCTGATAGGGCATCCACAGCTTCCCTGGGCTGCCTGTGCCAGTGCCACACCAGCCCAATGTTGTGGTGGACCGTAAATGAGTTTTAGACTTCAAATCTCATGTTTCATCAGTGTAGAAACTTGTTTTAAACTCTAATCTTAATGATAAATTATTCAGACTTTTGCTTGCTTATATAGTCAAGATTGGCTCAGGACTAGTGTACCATTCTAGATTATGGCTGAATATTAGAATTTTGGATATTTATCTGACAAGAAAAAATTGCTTCTGCAGTTACACGGGACTACAGAATTTACAAAAAGTTAATGTCTTAATTGAAAATATAGCCTAATGCACATCAAGTGAAAGGGGAATATTCCATCTTTAATCCATGCTTTGTTTTCTCTGTTTCATTTCAGGCAGGGTTGGGCACAACAGAAAAGGCCTGAAGTAAGTATAGTCTCAAAGCAAGAGTGCAAAGGTGTAGGTACTATGATAAAATGAAGTACCTCCTGTAAAAACGAATAATTCTGGAAAAAGTAAACTTGTTTGTTTATGTGTTGTAGTGAATGCTGATGGATCTTTCATAGCATAGTTGTTCCTTTTTAATAACTTCTTCTGTTTCAGGCTCAGTTGATTGCCCAAATACTTTATCTCAGATAATATGAAGAATAATCCCAACATTTTTTATGACCCTGGAGTGGTGATTTTTCTGATTTTAAGACTAAGTTTTTGGTTTTGGATTTTTTTAATTATTATTTTTATTTAGCTTAGGCTGATCTAAGAATTTAATTTTCAGATAACTCTGAGAACCTACATTTACCTAAGGAATGAGGAAAGTTTACACTACATTGGGTCAAGATCTACTGTGGTACCTCTACTTCACTGTTTGTTTGTAAATAATAGCTGCCACTTATCAAAAGAACTTAAAAATTATTTGGTGCTGTATGAAGATAGAAACTCCAACATTTCAGATGAAAGTGACAGTCTAGATAATATACTCAAAATTTACCAACTTCCAGGTCTTTGTTTTGTAAAACATAGTGTGCTATAAGTTGCTAACATTTGTTTTCTCTTGGTTCCACAGGAAGAAGAAGACAGTAAGTATTTTTTCTCTTTAAAACTTAACTTTAAAAACATGAAGTTTTCTTTGTCTTAGTGCTACAAAAAAAAAAAAAAAAAAAAAAGTTTCCAGAGTTATTTCTTTAGAGCCATTTCAGAAAGTCAGCTGGTATCCTGACAGGCCGTAAAATGCTTACAACGTACCTTGTGCAGATTTATATAGCAAAGCCACAGAACACAGAAATCAATAGTTAATAGCTTCTTGGGGTCAGTCAGTTACAAGACAGCAGGATTTCTTACTTTGAAACACGTTACATTTTAGAGACTTGTAATCTCTACACTGCATGGAACAAATAGGTATGTTTTCAGTATGCAACTAAAGGTTCAGTCAGACCCTATGGTACCGTGTTCTGTGTAATGGTACTTACTCCAAGGAACAGAAGCAGAACTTTTTTCATGTAATTAGTACTAGTTATAAATTTCTTTGTAAGTTTAGTTCTGAAAATTATGTTTGTAAAGCAGCTTCATAACAGAAGCAGAACATTTGGCCAAATCTTTATAACTTCCATTTTACCAGTAGTTGAGTCCTGAGGACACTGCAAAAAAAATATCATTTTAGTATTATGTTCTTTATGATTATATGGGAGAGATCTCACAAATGACGTTTAAAAACATAACCTCAAATTCACCGTTCAGAAGCAGTGTAACACAGAGAACACTATCTCAGCTGTACTGCAGTTAGTGTCTGAATTGCTCCTTGTCCAAAACATAACTTATAAAAGGTAAATATTCCAGTCTGCTCCATTTTATTTTTTATTTTTTTTATTTTAATTTCCTTAATATTGAGCTCTCAGTGGATGATACAAAGTTACAATCCATAACTAACATATCAAGGACTTTCTAAGAAAAAAATTCCTCTATTATCTAATTAAACAGCAGAAATGTAATGGGATTTCTTCATTCTAACTCAGAAAAGTTTTAAGTTTTCTTCTCTTCTCTACAGACACACCGCAAAGAGCAGTGCCACAGATATCTTTGCCCCCATATGTCTCCAATACATTCCCATCAAAACCTATCAAGCCTCCACCTAAGCCAGGATCCAACAGTATGCCTGGTGCAGAAAGGTTTGTTTCACCCACTGTCATCTCATTCCTTTTGAATCCTAACTTCTTTTTGTATATATTGCTGCAGGGTGCAATGGGGAACACAGGTTAACTACTTCAAAATTTGCTTTTCAAGCTCTACCCTTTCCTTTACTGCATGCTAATTTCTGTTCCTACTATCAAAGAGAATCCTTGATATAACTGAAGCTCTATATTCAGTGAAGCAGTGTACATCGGACAACAAAGATAAAATGCACATTCTCAATGCTATGTCACGGAATAGTTTAGGGCCTACATGGTAAAATGCTTCCATTTGTAAGATATTATTCCTGCTGCCTGCATTACACAAAAACATGACAAGCCCTTTTGAGAAGGAACTACTTTTTCCTACAAAACTCTGCAGCCTGTAGGTCAATCAGGTCCTTCTTTAAAAGCATTCTGCATACTCTAGGAGTGCTATTGCTACAACTGAAAAAAACTAAAAAAAAAATCAACCTTAGTTGTCTAAAATGGAATATCTAAAAGAAGTTCACCACCTTTTTATTAAATGTTAGTTTAATAGTTAATTCTTATTTGAAATCGTGAACCTTGCTTGCTTAAAATATGACTTTTTCTAGCTTCAACTTCTAAACATTAGATTGTTATGACTTCATTTGATAGTGGAAAAAGCCCTTAATTAAAATTTGATTTCTGAGGTAGCGTGCAACTAGCCTTTGATGAATACGAGCAGGCTCCTTGAGCCTAAGCGTAATGTACATACTTTAATTTCAGTATTTTTTTGTAATAGTTCTTTGAGGAATCCTCCCATTTACCAACATTCCTCGGAACTGCTGACACCCAAGTAGAAATAATATCCTAGTAGCAATAGCAAGGTCATATGCAAATATGGACTATTTCTGTGATGTATTCTTCTTCTTATACTCATATAGCAATACAAAATTTTCTATAGAAGCAGCTTACATTTGGCTGAATCTCTCCCATGAATCACAAGTGATGACAGTGCGCCCCTGTTCAACTGGTATAATTAACATATTAATCCAAGAGCTTTTTGTACAGTTCCCTTAAGCAGAAGAGAACTATGGTTTGTAAAGAAAAAGAGTGCAGGCAATTTGTTTCCAATTAGGTGAAGAAATTAAAAATAAAAATAAAGACTGAAGATTGGGACCCTTCATTTTGGGAACACCTGAGTCACGAAGAAAAAAAAAAAAAGAATTTGTGGGTTTTCTAACACAAAGCAGAAAAATGTAGCAGAAGTAAACCAGAAGTAAATCAAGGATAGTCACATAGAATTGTTACGGTGCTGTGGGTGTGAGCTCAGTGCCTCTGTCAGTTTCTAACTTACAGAATCACAGAGAGGCAGGAAGGCACTTCTGGAGTGACCTGCTCCAAATCCCCTGCTCAAGCAGGGAAACTTAGGGCTAGTTACCCAGGACCATGCCTAGACAGCTTTTGACTATCTCCAAGAAAGAAGATTTCACGAGCTCTTTGGACAACTTATTTTAGTGTCCAGCCACTTTCACAGCAAAAAAAAAAAAAAAAAAGTTTCCTTATGTTCAAACAGAACCTTCTGTGTTTCAGTTTGTGTCCACTGCCTCTTGTCCTGGCACTGGACATCACTGCAAAGAGCCTGCCTGTCCTCTTTGCACCTTCCCTCAAGTACCTATACACACTGAGAAGATCCTCCCTTAGCATTCTCTTTTCTAAACAGTCCCAGCTCTCTCCACTTTTTGACATAAGTGAGATGCTCTAGCTCCCCACCTTGTTAGTGGCCCTTCACTATACTCTCCAGTAGCTTCATATCCAGAGTTGAAACATTTATGATGAGAAGCTGAATTTTCCTCAAAACTGGTGAAAAAACCACATGTAGAACAACACTGTAAGTGGAACCCTAAAGAAAGAGCTAGAAAGCTGTTGCCTGTTCTTCCTACTTTAAAGGAATAACGTACACAGTTCTTCTGAACACTTCACAAGCTGAAGTAGTTTTTTTGCATTGATCCTTACACATTACTGAATCCTATGTACCTAATACCCAGATACTGAGCTCCAATTTATTGGTAGATCTACTTATGTCAAAGGAAGGAATGAAAAATATAAAGAAGGAAGAGAAGGCTGTTCTCATCCTTCATGGCCCTCAGGGGGATGCCATGTTCTGGAAAACAGGCTTACAGTCCAGATTTGTATTTTAAAGCATAGCAATGTTGCATAGCAATGACATATTGTACTGACTATTTTGTTTTGTTTTGTTTTAAAACAGCTCTAGAAGCCTGTCTGCAAGTGGCTCCCTACCACCTCGCTTTCCCCTAGGTTTGTATCCTATCCTCCTGGATTTTATGCACAAACAGTGGCTGAAGGTTGCACGGCAGTTTCAGTGCACTATTCTGAATCTAAGATTTTCTCCCAGAAAGTTTAGGCTTACAGTCTAGTTAAACCATTGACAAAATTTCATATAAGTAATTTTTCCAATACAACTAACAATATTGAAAGCTGAGTAATACTACCTGCAAATCACTGTGGCACATGAATAGTCTTGACAAAGGGAGAAAACACTTCCCATGTGAAATATGCTGCATGTTAATCTTGCAAGACTAAGGAAAAAATAAAGGAAGCTTAAAATGAAGTTATGCAAGGACTATGGTTTTTATACATTAGCCTAAATCTGATTTCAAATCAACTCAAAACATATCAGCATCAGAGTGATACAAATTCATTATGCCTTGCAGAATCAAGATTCAATGCCATATACCTGTATGCATTCCCCAGATGAAATTATTTCCTGATTTTAATATTTTTTCTATTCTTATACTGCAATCTTAAAGGCAACAACAGCAGATCTCCTTCAAGAGGCACAGCTGATCTAAGACCTCCATTGCCCATTCCCAGCAGACAGACCGCTCACCAGACAAACACGGAGGAGGATGAGGTACAACAACATCGCAAGCGTTAACTGTAACAACTAAACACAGCAAATATGCTGATTTTGAGAGACAATTGTTTTCAGAGCTTTTTTTCTAGTTGGCAGACATTGTCAGGATGTTAGTAGATACTTTCAGTTTCCTTTTCTGTGTCAAGATTTAGTGCCTTATTTTGTCTCCACCAAGAAAAAAACAGCAGCAAAAAAAAACTGTAGAACAAAGTGAGAGAAATACTTGTCTGCTGGATTTCTTGCTCTGCACAATTGCTTTGAAGTAGTACTGCATATTAATTATTTTCCACAAAACCATGTTGAGTAGAGAATTCATACCCTTCAGCCGCATTTTGTTTCACACATCTTTAAAAATGTCAAGTTTAGAGAAAACCATGACAACCTGTATAGTTGCACTGTTATGCTCACAGGAAGTCTGTACAATTATCTCAAATGATCGTTTAAAAAAAAAAGAGAGAGAAAGAGAGAGAGAGAAACAAAAGCGAGGGATGTTCATGTCCCAGGCAGATGAAAGAGAAAATGTCATTTCCAGTGGAAGGTGTCCCTGAGCAGGGCAGGGGTGTTGGGATCTTTAAGGTTCCGTGCAACCTTAAACATTCTGTGATTCTAAGATTTAAAAACTAATTTTTATTGAAAATATCTCTGAATATTACTTTTCCTCCCTTAGAAGGAAAACCTGAAGATGTAATACAGCTAGGTCTGTAACACTTTCATACTTTTCAAAGTGATCAAATTACTTCAAAATCTTTTGATACCACTTACCATACACTAATATATGCTAGTATGATCCCTCAGACTTATACTATCAGAGATTCAGAGATAAATCCAAATAATCCTCATTTTCAAATTTCTCTCTACTTACTAGTATGTTGTCAACATCACAAGTTAATTCATTGACAGATGACTTTCTTCTTTATCCTCTCCCACAAAAAATACAGGATTCACTAAATGATGAATGGTATGTTGCTTATATTAGTCGGCCAGAAGCAGAGGCAGCACTTCGAAAAATCAACAAGGTACTCTTTAAATTGGTGGGGATTCTCAGCATCTCTTTAATAGCCTACCTGTATGTCCTTGCAGTCATATGTAAGAGTGAAGGTAAATTACATGATAAGGTAAGAGCTCCAATATAGATAGTTATAGTAGGGGCTTCATCTTGCATATCTTTAGCCACATAAATGTTAGATATTGAGATCAAACCAGCCATAAAAGCTGTTTTCCATATCCCAAGAGAGCAAACTATGCATCTCCAGAGAGTCATTTGATCTTGAGTATCTTAGGGGGAATTATATGTTCTCTAAAAGTACTTCTCTGTCACTAGTGGGGCATTTTCAAAAATTTCACATTTTAGCTCAAATTATATGAGATGAATCTTACTCTTTTCTAGGCCACGTTTACCAGCAAAATGAAGTACAGATTCAAAAAAGTGAAATACAGACTTAACTGTACGTGTGGAGATAAACCAAACTGTATCCCATCCATCACTGTGGGAAATCTGTTTAATCTGTTATGCCTCACAGCAAATGGGCTGAAGTTGCCACAAACAGCACTTCAGTGACTTGTATTAGGGACCAGTTTATGAGACTAGGCCCAGTGCCTTTCAGACAGGGTGTTTTAATCAAAGACTTGTTAAATCTGAAACAAAGAGAAGCAGAGGGGGAGAGAAAGAGAGAGAGAATATCAGCATCTCTACCAAAATGACACAGACACAATCATTATTTTAAGCTGTCTGAAAACAGATCACAGAGGAATCTTGACTAGGACTAAACAGGAATTAAATTCTCTTCTGATTGAAGTGAAATGTAGTTTGGCCTTTGATATTTTACCCCCTCCCTTAATGCAGTCTCTCCCTCATAGAGCAGCAGCCCTACCTTCCCTAAAAATCTGCATTTGTATCAGACAGGAAATGGTTTAAATAGCAGATTAAAAGATACGACATTTAAGAAATGATCTAAACATTTTTCCTCATTAATATTGCAGCTACTCTTATGAGAGAGAAAGAGAAAAAAAGCAGATTAAAAAGAAAAACTAAGTAGATCTTGAGTGCTCTACTTAAGGTTGTTGTGCAGCTCAAAACCAGAAGTGACATTTATGTCATCTTTCATTTTTTCATCTTTCAGGATGGAACTTTCTTAGTAAGAGACAGCTCAAGAAAAACTACCACTCATCCATATGTTTTGATGGTGTTGTACAAGGACAAAGTATACAACATCCAGATTCGTTACCAGGAGCAAGATCAGACATATTTGTTAGGAACTGGCTTAAAAGGAAAAGAGGTACTATGTGTTGGTTTTTTTTACACTACTTCCCTTCACTTAAAGTACCTCCTGTCTTATTCCCTATCTGTCAAGCTACTTTATCTGGCAGCTGTTCTGCTCCACTGGAATTCTGCTTGTTATCTTAGAGTTATTCCTACAATTATGTTACTGCTGAAAGGAAAATCACATTCTCCTGTTTGCACTCAAGCAGCGAATTGGTTAGGGAATGATTGTTTACAACTAAGATAGCAGATAAAGGAAATACGCCACTGAGAGCAAATCCATGTCCGACAACTTTACTGCTTTGCTTTCGAACTGCTAGCTTATTCAATTCCAGTAACACTGCGTTGGATTTGCTGGCATCAGACAGATCATTGCATGTACTGACTGAGTCCAAGCTGTCTGAACTTATGACTCAAGTTTTTGAACTTTCATTGTGTCAAGCAGAACAACAACATCATGTATCAAACATGTCAAATCTGCATAAAGTAATTATAGAGCACATCTTCATACACATACTAGACAAACAGCTATGGAGTTGCAAATCAGGGCAGGAAGAAAAACAGCTGCTCTGATGATATTTACTAGACCTTATAAGACAGCAAAATATTTCAAGTTGAAATAAAAAAAATTTTAGCTTTACTAATTACTAAGATTTCTGACACATTTTCCACTGTCTTCTCATTTTTCCATCCCACAGGATTTTTCTTCTGTAGCACATATGATTGATTACTTCCAAAGAACGCCTCTTCTTCTGATTGATGGAAAAGACAGGGGTTCAAGAAACCAGTGTGTGTTAACATATGCTGCAGGAAATATTAAATGAGACCCTAATGAAGACCATGTACAGGATCTAAGTCTATCAAAATCTATAAACCTCAGGATCTTCGTATTTTCAGTGAACTAAAATCATGAAGAAGTCATTAAAAATACTTTCAATTTTAATGAAAAAAGGACAATGTTTTCATTTTTAAGTCATTCCATAAATGTAGAACTCTGTAAACTGGGCTTTCCTGCAGTGTATTTATTACTGTACACTAATCATAGAGTACCATGAGTATTCTTTATGTGAGGAAAACTATCTTCTAACAAACACATATTATCTTGAAATGATTTCCGCACAATATTAGAGGACCCCTGAAAGATATACCAATGCAGTTCACTACTTTCATAGGAGAAAAAAAAAAAAAGCAACCTATTTTTCAGAAATTTCATTCAGAAATTATATTATTTAAAGTGGCACAGAAAAGAACCAAAACAAAGTTGAGCAGCATTCATTTTTTTCTGCAATCCACTTCATACAGGAACAAGTTTTTCTCTGTTAGCACAAACTCCTCTTAAACTCTCTCTCTGACCCTTAAATAAGCCACCATTCTTTTACAGGAGACACATCAACAAGACTATCATCATGTGATTCTTAATTGGAAGACCACACCCAAATCTCTTAGAAAGTAGACAGATAAACTGGGTTCCTCTCATACAACTGCTTTCTGTTTTTTTCTGTGCTTTCTCAAGAAAAAAAAACAAAAACTTTCTCAGTTCTCAAATAAAAGCTGTAACTGAGGATCACTGAAGAGTACTATATCAAAAGTTTTTTTCCCATTCCTTTGTCAAGTGGAATTTATCCAATTTTTTTCCCAGGTTTTCTAGGAATGTCTGTCTTCTGATAAGATCTTGGTTTAAGAATTACCTTGGACCGTGCTACACATTTTCTCTTTTAAAGTCAACTGTGTTCTGAACCACAACTCAAAGGAGGATACTGTCTTCCATGCAGTTTATATAGATTCTCAGAAAAAATAATCAGATTTCATAAACAGTCACAATTTTAAATATATGTGCTTTGTAAGTGTTATCTTCATTTCCAATATATTTGGCTAGCAGCTGGAATTCAAAGTTAGAGAATTTCATTTCTGTGCAACTATGAGTAAAAAATATATACATGTATATATTAAGAAACATTTCCTGTCTAGTCTTGTGAAAGAAAAGTCAGTTTCAGTATGTCTTTCCAAGAATGGTAAAATTAAGATCAATCCCTCAGTATTACCACCGACTGTATGAGCTGGAAGATGTAACTCTACGGCACTGCCTTGAAAATTCTGACAACCCAGAAATGCCTCCTATGGAATTGTTTAATTTGTTTTAAATCACCTCATTAGAGAAAGAGCTTTAAAATTGAAGCCAACGTAACAAATTGTAGCTCTGAATACTTTTTTTTTTCAGCAAAGTAAGTCTGGATTTTATTATTCAAATAAACATGTTTTGTATGATAAAAAACATACCTCAAAATTCAAGCATTTTCACAAGTATAAATTCTAATGAAATATATAAACATACTGGCTATTCAAATTTTGGGCCAAGGACATTTCAGGGTATTTAGACTATTGAACTCTGCTGTCTTTTGTAGCCATGTGCATTAGAGAGTCACTACAGAAACTAGGATCAAAATACTTTTGGTTTTCCAGAAGTAATTTTCTCTATGGCCTCCTTCCTCAGCAACATTTTTAGAATGAGGAAGGCACATCAAATGAGGAGTTGCATTTTCTCTTTTACCGATCATTTCTTACCCCATTTCACTGAGCACAAAGGTGAAAAGAGCAATGACTTGACCTGAAGTAGTTTAAAATCTTTTATTACTCTTCCAGTATGCCTCTGCTTAAAAGGAGTCAACCATGTGTGAAAAACATCAGACCCAATTTTCTGACATTTTAAGTTAATTATGCCACTCTTTCCACACCTAATATGCTTAGTTTGAGAAAATTGGGTTAAAAATATTTCTCAAAATCAAAGGGCTACATATAACGTTTTTCCATCCTACATTTCAAGATTAAAATAAAAATACTCCAAGTGCAGTAAACCATTACGTCATTTTACAGTTCAAACTGAATAACTATTAATAGAAGACAATGTGTGAAAACGAATGGTATTACTTAATCCATCAAACTCCAAGTTTTTTCTTCAGCTTCTTTTAAATCTTTTGCCTTCATGGGGTGGTTGAAATTCAAAATAATGTCACAAAGCAGTAGCTGGCTTTCCACTGAAAGAGAAATGGCAATGCAATATCACAGCACTGACTGGGGTCCCCAGCACAAGAAAGGTGTAGAGCTGTTGGAGAGGGTCCAGAGGCGGGACACAAAGATGATCAGAGGGCTGGAGCACTTCTTCTCTGAAGAAAGGCTGAAGGAGCAGGGCTTGTTCAGCCTAGAGAAGAGAAGGCTCTGAGGAGAACTCCTTGCAGCCTTCCAGCACTTGAAGGAAGCTTATGAACAGGAAGGAGACCAACTTTTTACATGGTCTCATACTGATAGGACAAAGGGGGATGGTTTTATACTGAAAGAGGGGAGATTTAGATTAGATGGCAGGAGGAAATTCTTTACTCAGAGAGTGGTGAGGTGCTGGCACAGGCTGTCCAGTGAGGCTGTGGATGCCCAGTCCCTGGAGGTGTTCAAGGCCAGGTTGGATGGGGCCCTGCGCAGCCTAATCTAGTGGCTGGCAATCCTGGCCATGGAAGGGAGGTTGGAACAGTGTGATCTTTAAGGTCCCTTCCAACCCAAGCCATTCGATGGTTCTTGTGATTCTATGATTTTAAGATTTCTGTGATGCTATGATTCTATGATTATTGAATGGTACAAGCTAAATAAATGGCAACTGAATGCAGCACTTTTTGAAGTGTCCATCTGTTAACCCTGAAAAATTTATTGTTTTGTTTACTGCAAATCAACTAAAAATTTTGGTATTAGCATATTCATAATATTTTCATTATCAAACTATTATTGTCCCTGCAAAGGAATGAATTTGACTGTCTAACAGATTCAGATTTTTTTCTGTGCTTAACTAGCATAATTCTATGTAACTACGGTTTCATTACTTTCTGAAAAGAAAGTAATAGCTGTATTTTATCAATAGATTTTAAAAGTCCAATTGTATGATAGAGAAAGCATGAACAATTCTCAACCATGGTAAAACAATACTTTCAACCATATAGCTAGATGATGAACTCAGAATTACCATTTAGTTTCTTCAGCTCATTGGACATTTTGTCAACATTTTTAATTGCAGCTTCAAGGTTAAACTGCTGATTAGCTGCGTCATTTTTGAACACCTATATGAAGAAGAAACAAAACGTAACAGTGTATATATGATTCACAAACTCAGTAATACAGCTAATCATAATTTTAATGTTTTTTCTAGATTAATATTTTCCTTTTCATAATTAGCCACCAAGATATGAAAGATGGTAAATACTAAAGGCAAATTATAAACAATCAAGTTTATTTTTTTCTCTTCTGAGCAGCTTTTTTCTTTTTGTTGTTTTTCTTTTTTAACAACAACAAAAAAAATGAAATGAAATTAATCATGTCTAAAATTTCCTCTGCTGATCAGTATTTTTCTTCATTTTTGTCTTCTATAATTTTCCCACAAAATGTATACTGAAAGCTAATCCTCAGGTAACATTTAGTCAACCACGAGATGGAGCTGTTGTGTAGTTAAAGTGCATGAAAGAAATTGGGACTGAATTAACACTGAAACTAATGAATCTATTAATATCTGCATAGGAACATTTATGTCTGTATATATAATTATGTTATAATCAATATCTCAGTGCTAATTTTGGAGACCATATTGCCTTCCTTCAACAAATAATAATAATAAATCAAAAGCCTAGAGAAAATTAAGACTAGAAACCATTTGAAATAAAGTATAATTTCAATTTTGAAATTTATACCATATTCTGAAAATAGTTACACTTTTTTCTGGGATTTTTAAAATGAAAAATACTAAAGAATATTGGATACATCATCTTTTTTTCTGTCCTAGTTATCAGCTCTTTATTGCTCATACATTCTAAATACACTTATGTATATCGAAAAGCTCTGGGTAACAAAGCTTGCTATGCAGAACATCTCAACATATCAAGAAATGTGACAAAAAATGGAACATGCGTTTGACACAGATTCTTTGTCCAAGTCTCTCTTCCTTTCAGACAGTGGCTTTGCATTAAGGTCATCAGCCTGGGCCAAGAATCCTAAAAAGGCAAAACTCAAATTGTTATGGAGTTACATTCATAATATATAATATTAATATATAGTATATAATAGTCAATGTATAACATATGTCAAATATATAATAACATTTGACAAAAAATAACGACTAGAATTTGTTTTCATTAGTGTCATTTGAAGGTAGAGTCTAATTGGTCAAACAGCTTCATTTCTTACTGAGGAAATCATCGTTTTTTTAAATCACCTTTTTACACTTGGATTTTACATAGTTATGTTACTTTCTTCTAAGGACAATGTTTCAGATATATTTTTGGAACTTAAACATAGAGGTACAAATAGTGAATAAGCATATTTATAATAGTAATGAGGAATTCCTCAAAGTTCTAAAATAATGTATTTGATTGAAAACTTCATAAAAAGTCTAGAAAGGCATTGCAACCAGCTTTCATCATGAATTTAAGGAAGGTGAATCTAAAGCACAAACACAAAAAATCAAATGTTGAATATCTGCTTGTCAGTAACAGAGCTGAGATTAAATACCATATCCCTGGATGTATTCTTCCCCCATTCTCTCTGTTCCTCTCTTTCCAGACATTAGGAACCCCTTGGGCAAGGTTCAGTATATGACATCACAGGAAACCTGTTGCAACACTGATGGGGAAAAAAAAAAAAAAAAAAAAAGAGCTTATTTCACTCTGGTACTGCACGTAGTTAGAAAGTGTGATGAAAAGAACGCCCATCTTAGCTAAAATGACAGCCATAAGTGTGCCCCTTTTCTATGCAGCTAGGCCTCGAAGGCAAGCAGGGCAGTCCCTGAGGAAACCAGCCTGGCTGACCCCAGGCACTGCACTGCACAGGCAGGTACCTGAAGGCAGTTGGGCCCTGTGGTGCGGCCTGGGAGGCTGTGCTCCCTTGGGTGCTGCCAGCAGCTCCTGGCCTCGTCCAGGCCCCAAGCAGGAGGAGGGAGCACACAGCCCTGTGCACAGACAGCCCTCGCGCTTCGCTGCCTGCCGCTTTGCTGAGCAAAAGCCCGGTGTGGTCCTTCACCCAGCACAGCGCTGGTAGCTTGCCCTGCAGGAGGCGTGATCTTAGGAGTGGGAGGTAAAAAATGACCACAAATGGTGGGAGAGCTGAAGAAATGGGGAAGAGAGGTCTAAGGTGGCACTGCGATAGTGGTGAACAGCAATTTCCTCGTCCTTTGCAGCGCAGTGCTGAATCTTCCTGCACACTGCAGCAACTCATTAATAAGCAGTGTCTTTCTGTTAACTTTAATTCTGATGGACAAAGAATAATTTACTGTGAGTGAAGATCAGATAATGAACCTAACTTTGTGGAAGACAAGAAGGATGCTTTGCTATAGCAATGTATCAGTTCAGATAACATCAAAAGATCTCTGCCCTTAGATGCATAGATCTGACTTCAGTTGAAATCTACAGAAAAATGCTGAACAATGACCTGGAGGTGGGAACTGTTCATTTCTTCCTCTGTCTGTGCCTTGTAGTCCTTAATGCCAGGGACACCAAGCAAGGGAATGGCCTTCAGGACTTTTACTTGATTTACTGCAAACTTTCTTTCTTGCTTGCTGTTCAGTGCTGTATTTCAGACTGTGTTTCAGATTTCCTGCCTGGCACCAGTGCAGCAGAGTGGCTGGTACCTCAGAGAAGAGTGGAGTTGCTTGGGTGTGCAGTGGAGGACATAAGGACGGAGACATCAGCTGCCTGCTATTTACTCACTCTTCCATTCTTTGTTTCTTTCAGCAGTGTGCTCTCAACAAAAATTGTCTTTAAAATAAAGCATTCAAAATGTATTTTTTTAATGACCACAGGTGAAGCTAAAATGAAATTCAGAAGCACTTTGTACTAAGGAACAATTTAGCTATGATTCAAAGGGAAAGCATGATATGCTGCTTAGATGGTGGGGCTTTCTGCAGATGAGAAATACAGAGCAAGAAACACTTCACACCTGCACTAATTCCTGCATTGCAGTCTTTCAGCTTGCAGCATTTTGCAAAGAACCCAGCACAAACAAGCTAGCTATACACCTTGAAGGAAAAAGTCCTGTGTGGTTTGCAGAGGCTGGTGATTTTGCTGGCAGAATTACAGAGTTTATGTGTGCACAGAGAAAATATATAACAAGGTGTTTTTATATAGTTACTACCTACGAAAGAATATCTAAAAGTATATATTAAAAACTGTGTACAAAAAAAAGTAAAACAGAAGCCTAACAAGTTCCTGAAAATGTTTATGTTAGTATAAATAGAAGTTATTCATAACCTAACAAGGAGGATGCTTAAATAGCTGCCAGGAATGGATTAGCCGGTGCAGTTCTAATGAAGATAAATAGGAGCTTGCTTCAGAGTAGAAACTGCTAGGAAAAAGAAGTTATGGTAGAAGGAAAAGGGAAATATACAGCTGACCTCAAGAGAAGTGAACTACTGAGTAATAAGGAATTTTTTGAGACATGTAGGCAGTTAACTTCTGTCTAATAAGCTTAATTTACTTCCCAAATCTGTTAAGAGTTTTTCTTTTTTCACATCACACAAATGACCTTCAAATCATGCTTACATTCTATGCTGAACTAGCTGTAGAAAGAAAAATAAATACTGTAATTACAAGAAAACTTGGGTTCAAAACATCAACAATATATTGAGTTGCCAGAACTATTGGACAAACCAAGCACAGCAGCTCCTAAAAGGCAGGACCTTTTAAAAAAAAATCTTAAATAATTTGAGATATTAATTAGAAAGATTACTAACACTACAGGAAGTTGAGACATCTTTTAAGAAGAAAAAAAGAAATAAGAAATATTGAATTTGTGATATTAAATTTACTCGAACCTTTATTAAAATATTTTCTGGATTTCTTTGTAAGATAATACTTCATAATTAAAATTTGAAAATAATAATTTAAATTATTAATTCCTGCTACACCTCTATGCAAGGAGTGTTTGCCCAACTGCTGCTAACAATTTAATATCAACAGGTTAGGTTATGTGTCATGAATTTAATTTTACTTGAAATAAGCCTACAGATTTTGGCAGAGATACATGCAGCTGAAAGTGATCGAAGCTGTTTTTAATCACGGGCTGGCTGGGCTCTGTATGCTACTTCAACACATGATATGACTGTCTCCCTGGAGTCCTTCTGAGAAGAAATCCAGATACAGAAGCTGAAATTACTCAGCCACTTTTCTGAATATCAGGTTCAAGACAAATTTTCTACCAAACAACTTCTCTAAGGAAGAAAAAGGATCAGGAGGACTAGAAATCTATTTCAGGAAATGAATGAAGGATTATGATGTGCATCACCAAGTACTGTGGGCAACTAAAATAATGCAGATTACCTTACAGAACTGCCTTCTTCACCTCTGGAATGTAACCTCACCTTTTACAGACAAAAATTAAAATAGTTAAATATAGAATTACTGAACAGGAGGATTTCTAAAGAAAGAATATGCAAATTTCCTGTATAACCACAGATTAAGTAAAAGGAAAGAGACCAAGATCTCATTTTATATTTCACAGCTAAGGGAATATTTTAAAGAAATTGTTTTAGTGGGAAGGAGAAGAAATCTCTTCTCTTCAAAAACAAGCAAAATACCAGTGAGTGGCTTAGCAAACATTAGTAGTGCTTGTCTCTTAGGAAATCATATTTGTAAATACTGCAATGAATAGGAGATGAGACCTAAAGAAACAAACTTTTACTAAGAATATAGTCTTTTTCTTTTACAATTAAAGCCTTAGCTCTCATTTAAAAATTTCTAGTGCATCTAATAGGGGGTTGACATTTAAATGTATGTTATTAAACTTTCACACAAAAAGCTCTAACACTTTAGAACTGCCTTTTTTTTTTTTTTTTTTTTTTTTACCACTGTCTAAATAGAAAAAAAAAATGATTGTTAGGAAAGTCAAACAAAAAACAAACCAACAGACACATAAACAAATAATGTAACCTCAGCATATGACAGTTATTTCTGAAGAAATAAAATGTTATTTCACAAGCTTTAGAACACGTGGAATTTTCCTGGATGAAAAGTGGTAAATGCTGAAGGCCAAAGAAACCTTGACCAGATCGAAAGCCAGAATTTGTCCTGGAAAGCTTACATTTCAGTTAGATGAGGCAGAGTGGAAGGCAGAAAAGGCTGCAAAGTGAGCTGACTGGCCTGAATACGTATGCGTGTTCTTGAATCAGGATGAACTAAGGAACTGAGTTAAAATACACATCTGTGACATAATGTATTGAGTTGTGAGACCCCTTTGCTTCAGGAACTTGTATCACAAGAACTTCAACAGATTATATAATACAATTTTCTGAGAATGTTTTAAGATTTGATTAAGAAAATATTAAATATATATAAACACAATATATATATTAAGATATGTGTATAAATATATAAAATGGTGTTCCACTTACAGAATGAAAACTACTACAGTATTTCACTATAGCACCAACTATGGAGTTAGCACCTCAGACTGCACCAACTTGAGTTAAAGAGAGAAAGGCTTTAAAGCTATGGTTCATATAAACTCATAATGTGTCTGGATCAGGCACCAGGAGATGGATGGGCTTATAAAAATTCTCCGCCAATTTTATACTGATTTCTATCGCCACCTAGTCATTTTGTGTACGTAATTGAAGATGAAAGCTTCATTGTTGATCATACATAGGATTGTAAAATCAGAATGAAAGTAACATTTGTTGGCAGTTTCTCTGTATTCTTGTTCGGAGAATAAAAGTACTTCCCTAAGTTATGAGGTTACAATCCTGCCCTATCCCTGTGACAGGCTAGCAGTCAGACTCATGAAAAGAGAAGTCCAGCTTGGCATGCAAAGTCTGAGCTAGTGGAATTGAAATCACAACTTGTCCTGAGGAACTTTTTAAAGTGAAATTCACATACTCTGGGGAGTTGGCCGGAAGGTAAACGTTCTGAAGAAGCATTCAGAAATTCACTGTGGGTTTTTTTCAGTTTCCCAATGAAAGGGATTTCTGAATGGTATTGTGTATTTCTCTCATTCATAATGAAAACATTGAAATGATGCAGGATTTCATAGAAACTGTAAGCATTTACTTATATAGAAGCTATGCCTGCTTCTAGTTCTTAAATATACTCACATGTACATCCTTTCACAGAAATAAATGCCATTCAGTAAGATTTTTATCATCTACATGCAGAAAATAAGTTTATAAAGCAAGGAAATTTGAAATTATCTTTAGCTCCTAACAAACCAGTGACCCTACGTTGCCTTTTGGAAAATGCTGAGCTCTTTTGACTGAAATGACTTCAGGAAGGCAGAGTGCAATGTTTAACAGCTCAGTTATTACAGATACCTTACCATACTTCTATTTTATCTTCCTCAGTTTTCACAGCAATAACAGCATAGTGACTGAATTAAGAGAGAAATAAGCAAGTGTGCTAATATCACCAAAAGAAGTTTATCATTTAGTACACTGCAAATGATCCCTTGTTCACTTAAATGTATTTAATACCATAAATTGTAATAGTTAGAAACACAATATAGATACTACGGTTTCTATTAGCTGAATCTGTTGTAGTTCTATACATTATTTTTTATTCGTCAAGCTGTGCATTGGTGCATGAAATACTGTATCATCCTTAAGAATATGGAAATACACATTTAGAAGAACAAAAGTGTAATAATCTGCTCAGGGAAATTCTAGTATTACTTTGAAATTACAGGTCTGGCTGTTTTTGTTGCTTTATCAGAAGAGTTCTTTGTCATTAACTTATGAAATGGCCAGTAGAAAGCACAGCAGAAGATCCTATACCAACTCCTGCCTCAGCTGTTTGACTGAGACATTTTCCTCTAACTCAGGCTTTTCAAAAACTGGCTCTCTGAAATAATATTATGTTGTATTACTGAATGTTCTAAAGCACTTTGCATTGCTTAGCAGAGGAATGGACATGGAAAAGAAATACAACAATGGTTTCTGCTTCTCTCTTGCATTTGGAGCTGAGATCCATATGATGAAAAGTTCCAGTCTTAGCTACCTTGGCATGGCTGATATTAACAACTGATCACGAAACTTTAGCATCATGTCAGTGTCACTGCTCTGTGTTTTTCCAATCTCTTTGCACTAGCCAGATGCTCTTCTGGCACCACTTTCTTTAAAGGGAGCAATGAAAGACATGAAAGAATTTTCTGGAAAAAAATATTTAACTGCAGCAGCTTTTTACAGCACTTATATTAAAAGGATCACTTTAACTTTTCCTGCTTCTAAGTCATGCTCCTTGCTTCAGTGGCTGTTCTTTATGGCTTCTTCTCTAAGAAGAACTTTCAGTGTAAGCGTTTAAGAAGAGGATATTAAAAAAAGTAGAAGGAATTTCGAAGTCCCATGCTGACTAATTTCAATCATCGTATCTCACCAGAGCAATGTGTACTGCATACATATAACAAATTGTAACTCCTCTTGCAAAACAGCCTTCAGTGAAACAAAAATTCTTCAGTTCTCTGATACTCAATGTAAGTGACTATTTTATCACCTGCTTGTAGGTTTTACTAAGGTCTGTCTCCTAGCTGTTATGCATTTGTTATTGAAAACTCTGCTGGTGGAAAAAAAACTGAAAGTGTCATAAAAAAAATAAAAAATGCAAGTCTGTGGTCATTCCAAAATGAAGAGGTCGGTCTACTTCACAAGAATAATTCCTCTAAGGGTTTAGCTGCTTTTTTAAAAGCATCTCTGATGCACAGGCGCATCAACAGGTGAATAAGCAGCATGTTGTTAGTCACTTTTTGAAAACACTGCAAGAAGCAACTATGTGCCACTGTTTATGAACACTTCAATCACATTAGCAGGGACTTGTTAGCAACTGCTGCTGCAACAAAATATATACCTGTAAGGACTTTTTAATGCTTTGCATGTAGAGTCAACTGTGCCTCATCAGACTGATCTTGCCTAATTTTGGAAAGTGTTGCATAATTTACCATGTTGGCCATCTGAATGAATGTCTTGTTTTGCTGCTGGGAAGCAGTACTGGCAGCAACGAAATATCTTTAATATTCTGTGTAGCACTGTTCCAGAGCACTTGGAATACAGAAGTGCATAACCAGCATTGAAAAAAATTCTTTAAATTTGATTTTACTAGGATGCAGATATGCAATCTGAAAATGAGCAAATAAGATATGAGAGCTGATACAGAATAAATTTAAATTTGCACCTACCAATGTACTTCTGTCTAAAATGAAGAGTACGAGCAAGAGTCATTGATGCACTGGTGCCTGGTCTCTCTTCAGAGCTTCCCAGCCTAGGGAGGCTGCCAGCAGTAACATATGGTGACTATAGGATACAACAGCCGGACAACTGACAGTCAGTTAGGTAAACCTCTGTATTTTCAGACAGCTAAACACTTTGGATGGTGTAAACTGCTTATGATGTGAATAGTACTGTGACTAGAAACAACCCACTGAACTGGTATCGAGAGGAATCAATCTGAATAACTACCATAGTGCCTGTAAACAGCCAGTAAAAAGTGACTCTGTATTTGAGGTCAAAGAAGGGCTGAGCTATACTGGAAATAACTGTACAATACAATTTATTTAAAGAAAAAATCCATATTTAACTAACATATGGGTACAAAATTGAGAGCAGAACAAGTGAATTTTAAGATCGTATTTCAAATGATCTGGCAAGGTTTGAAACAAAAATACCAAGTTTTCCCAGCTGTAGATAAAACACAGTGTACATTATTCAGGAATAGTTCTGGCAGGACATATTAACAACTAGCAATTCTATTATTACTATTTGTCTAAGCCTTTATGATATAAGCAGTAAGTAGAAGCACTTTGGACTGAATTACTTAGATATTTATTTCTTTACACCTGAAACTGTATGCTCTAATATTAAAACGTGGATAGTTATGCAATTAATGAGATTTTGGAACACAGACTGTGATTGTGGCAGTGTAGCTCACTGTGACCCTCCTATAGGAAAGAGAGTGAATTATACTGGTTTTTGGATTTAAACTGTTCTCATAGATTATGTCTCTATGTAAGAAAGATGATTCATTTATTCTAGTAGTATTTATTTTCAAAACATGCTCATAATAGTGATTATTCCCTCCAGAAAGAAGACATCAATGAATCCAAGCTACCTAAGCCAAAATGAAACTTATTCTAAAGCATGGCTGCCATCTGAAAGACAACCATACAAAGACCACATTTTACTTACCCTACAATTTTCCCCTTGCCTAAATTTGGAATCATGTCATCTCTTTTTATTCATTAAAGTAGATTTTCCCTGTTTTTTCCCTGCACAAGCAGCATGTAAGTTGGATTCTGTCTCAGCTTGTGCATCACTAATAGGATTAATTACTTTAGTAAAACATTTATGCTGCAGCGTCTCTAATTTGTGATTTGTAAGCTGAGAAGAATTCAGTCTACTTCTTGAGACTCAAGCTGGCAAACATACCATGATTTTCTTGTTGGCAGCTGGTGAGACAACAGTTTGGATTCCTGGTGCACAGAGGAGATGGATGCCCATACTGCTATTTGAGAATCAGTTTTACAGGTGTTTATTTTGACAGATCTAGCATATACGTTTGTGAACAGGGGATATCAAAATGTCGCTGAAAATGTTATTTCTTTTAATTCCCAATCTTATCTATCTCTTTCTGTAGCCAGTACTAAAAATAATTTAGTGACACAAGCAAGGTGGTAATGTATTTAATATTCCCTCCAGGAGTGAACTCATTAAGAAGGGAAAGTGCACTCCATGCGCAATTTCAAAACCAGTATAATCAGAAAAATAGCACAAAACTCCCAGCAAAGGGCATCGATTTTATACTAAAAGAAAATGATATTGTACAACTCATTCATTTAACAAGAAACATACAACCACGCATACATCACAAAAATGGTGACCCTTTTGCCACTTTTAGGATTTTGAGGATAATTACTTCCATTAAAGCATTTCTCCTTTGTTCCTCAGTCACCATCTCATCAGGTATAGGATTTGTAGTATTTGACTAGCTTAAGATATGCTTTGGAAAATATGAGATGGAATTTACTTTTTATCAAATTCTTGGATGCTTCAGAGAGAAGTAAATGTATATGCAAAGGAGGAACTGTATAAAGGATGAACTAATGCAAAATTGCGTTTGGAGACCAGATTCAATTTAAGGTACAAGTGTAATATGCAAGGAAATAATAAATCTTTTGCACACTGAACAAAAATTGGGATGTATTCTTCAGGTGCTGACTGAGGTGTCTAAAAACAAGAGTAAGCCCAAATAGAAACCAGTGTGCTGCCTAGAAAAGAACTGCTTTGGGGATTTTGACCTTTTCCAGAACTGAGAGTGGAAAAAGAAACTCTGGTCATTAAAATGACAGATTTTCCAAGGAAGCAGTTATTAAAATGAGAAGGAAGACATATTTCAAACCAATCCATTCAAAAATGAAGTATCTGTACTAGATTTGGTATAGTATGTCTAAAAAATACATGACTACAGAAACTTTGCTAGTGTGTAGGCCTTCTTTCCAAATTAGATATGCTTCAATACAATTGAATTCAACAAACTTTTACCTAGAAGAAAGCTATTAACAGAACCAAACCATGAAAATGCTATTGAGGAACTGAACTCTTCTCTCACACTTTTCTTACCTTATACTGAGGTTATTACAGACAGATCCAGCCTTCACAGAAGTGTTTGTTTCCAGATAAACATCCTCCAGATGACTTGAGAAGTTTGTGGAAAACATAGCTGTCCTATTTTTATAGTACAATTTTTTCCTCTCCTTATGAAGTTTCACGGCTGCTTTTCATACATTTCTTGTGAAGATATTTGTAAGAAAGCACTGTCTAATGGCTTAATTCTCTGTGGTCTTATTTAATGAATTTGAGATTTGGGGGTTTACTCTGAAGAAGAATAAATGAGTATGTTAAACTAATCAGAGTGCTTCTCCAGTAGTTAAACACAGCAGACCCCAGACGTACTGGCCCAGGCAGAAGAAGGGATATGAACTCTGATCTTACTTGAGAATTTAAAATACTTTAATCTCTCTAAGCATTTTTACTTTTGAAACAAGGTGTAAGTAAAGTCACTGTTCCCTGGATTCTGAGCTGTTAACCAGGATCCTGCAGAATTGTTTGTTCTTGAAGACAAATAAATGATGGAGTTATGTAATCCTTTGCAAAGACATAATGCAAAAGCAATGTTAGACAGTTTCTTTGCTCACCACTTCTAATCCACCTCGTAGATTGTTCTAGAGTACTCCCTTCTCTACTCTGCTTTTGTTTCTATGGAGGGCCTTTCCACAGTAGATATCCAGCTGCCTGTAAGACATTTGCTGCCTCCTAAGACCTTTCTCTCAAACTCCTGGACAAGAAAGATAGGCTAGGAAAGAAGGCTGACTTGGATAGACATCATTTCTTCTAGGAGGCATAATGTTTCATTTAATTCTGTCTCTAATGCTGCAGTGTGTTTACAGGTGATGTGACAACTGAGCAGTCTAGAAGGGTTATAGAAGGAAGTGGCTTTAAAAGCTTCTTGAATTTACAGAATTTGGTCAGGTCTGGGCCTGAAAGACACATTCTTGGATGAGAAAACAAAAGACTGTGTCTATTTATACACGAGGGAATTACATTTGTATGAGGTTCTTTTTTCTTACCTTTCTTTCCTCTCCTTCCTTCCCCGATCTCCTGTTTGTTTTTATCATGATGGGAGAATTAGCCTGGATTTCTAACATCCTCACAATTTAGGATGTTCAGATCAGGAGTTTCTCTTAATTTTGATGAGAAGCTT
The DNA here is from genome assembly GCF_002078875.1 of Numida meleagris. Classification (NCBI taxonomy): domain Eukaryota; kingdom Metazoa; phylum Chordata; class Aves; order Galliformes; family Numididae; genus Numida; species Numida meleagris. Next base: position 3,236,413 of record NC_034420.1, read on the forward strand.
CCATACCATATGTAATTGGGAATTACTTTTATGGTTTCAAAAATTACAGCAACCCATGCAGACCTATTTCTGAGGTGTGTTTTAATTTAGAGTATGTTGCAGATGTACTGCCACAAACTGGTGTGTGGGCATGCTGTTAGTGTAATGTACTATAATTGCATTGAGTGGCTGTTACACTGATGATTTTTCTTTGGCTAGATCTACTTAAATGAAGAAATGAAAGAATGCTTTTTTGTTGTTGTTTACCTGTATAGCTCTGTTTACCACATAAACTCAAGAGAACAAAAATGTGCCATATATATTTTTTTTATCTTCAACGCCTTTCAAATTCCAGACTGTGTTCAAAGATAACCTCAAAAGAATTGCAGGAGGGAATCTGTTGTTTCTCTATGATCTCCTCATCTAATATGATTAAAGACGTAACATGACGTGAATATGTGAAACACTAAATGAACAATTGTTCCTTATCAGGATTTCTCATTGTATGCAAGTTTCTGTATGCAAGCCTGTACCTTTTCAGGAAGTGTGTAATCTCTTTTTCATTGCAAATGGTTTGTCTAGGACAAATGCATGACTCTTATTTCATAGGCAAAGAAATTCTGAGAAGGTCAGTAAGAGACACTATCTCTCTATAAAATATGACAATCAATAACAGTTTAACCTCTAATCTATATCAACAGATAACTTTTATTTACTATTTGACTTGTGTAAAGACAAAGACAGGTAATCCAAAAGGAGTAGTCGCAATAGAGACGAATGACCTTCCTTTGCAAGAATGCAGATACCAGTGGGCAAAAAGCATTTCAGCTTCAGCATCATGCAAAGGGCTATTTTGCAAAGAAACACTGTGTGTTAGTTGTTGAAACTTTTTTGTGCATTCCCCGAAACAAATGACACTATTCTGAATATTTTCCTTTCTGGGCCGTAAATAAAGTCTTTTATGTTGACAATGCTAATATTATATTTTAAAATATATTTGCATTTGTGTTTTTTGTCATTTTTTATTGCATTGTATAAATCCCAGAGCACAGATCCAACATGCTCATTGTGAGAAAGCCCTGTTTCTTGGGATAGCATCATGCAATGATACAGGTGACCATTAATATTTCATTATGGTTTACTGGATGAATCTATGGGAAAGCTATTTCAACAAGAACTGTAGATAGGTGTTTCGAGTGGAAGTCAGGAAGGTTAATTTTAAGTGATTTTTGAAAATTGGATTATTTCACACAGATCATTCTCAAGCGTGAATATTCTTGATGCAAAATAATCTTAGGATACTGCAGTCTAACCAGGCTTTAAATCTGCTAGGTGAGGGGAAAGATGGGAAGGGAGTAGCAGAAAATAATTTTGTTACTACTTGTAATTCTGGGATTTAGCATCACACCTGTAGTATTGGAGAGATAAAGTAAGAAATGATTAGGAAATATTTATGTTCAGAGAAGGTGATGCACATTTTGTGCTCTAGCTTGTAAATGCTTCCTAATGCATGAAGATACGCATGTGATTACAGTGTTTTTACTTACTTTCCCATTTCAGTGACATGTAAGAAATTTCCTTTAATCTGAAGCCATGAATCTATAATTGAGAAGTTATGATCAATGTCTGCTGGAGTTATTTGATTTGTTGATAAATATACATCCTCTTGTTTAAGAATATAAGATTATTTGTTTCATTATTAGTCTCGTTCTTCTCTAAATGAAAGAATCAATTTCTATATAATTTTTAAATATATTTTCTTGCCTTTCCTACTTTATGAAGCCTATTTCTAACACCAAAAGGCAAAATCTGTTATACTTGCAAGTACTTACAAAGGCAGTATTGTAAGTTTTATTATAGTTGTGCTACTGACTGTAAGTTCTGGGACAGTTTGTCTTGGTGGAGGCAGTATGAAAAGTAAACCACAACACTTCTTAGAATAGAAGATTCTCATTTGCTTTTCAGCTAAGCAAGGAAGGTGACACCACCTCTGTAAATGTACAAGAGTGTGTTTTTCAGATGTAGCCCAATTAGTAAGAAATGATTGTAGATCTTCTTGGCTCTGTGGGAAAATTCAGTGCTGCTTTCTCAAAATGAGGCCTTGCATACACACAGATCTTTCAAGTGGAGTCACAGAAAATTGCTGGTGTTTTATCTCCACTGTTGGATTTGGAGTTTAGCTTTCCTTCTCTCACTTTTTCATTATGTGTGGTGTTGTTCATATCCATGCTAATCAACTCTATTATTTGGAATAATGTGATTGAGTGTAACTGAAAGCCTGAATTACACACAAATCTAGCATGAGAAAAAGGCACTCAGTATGATAGGATTTAGAATGTAAATACTGTGACTTTTCTGACCATATCGTTTAGTTAAATAATGGAAATGGACACTTGTGAGGACAGAAAAATTCAACGTAGCATTTACAGCTGTAAGCAAGAGATCAATAGAGGGAGCGCCTGGCACACGATGTGGAGACGAATCTCCTGTGCCTTTGTAGGTAACACATAACTCCTTTGGAATCAGTTTGCCTCATTTTTGGCTAAAGGGTTTTCTGGAGGAAACTTATGAGAAGTGTGTCCTTTTTGCAGGTCTGGGAATGCGTGCTATTTTCCTTTAAGTAAATCAGTGCACGAATATTCAATTTGTTTGTGACTCTAAAAATAATGAAGTATAAATACGCTTAGGTATCTGCACACTAATTACTTCGAATTGCAGGGGAAAGAAAAAGGCGGTGCTATTTTCCTATTATTTCAATAGAGAAAGGTTTTCTTTTGAGATACGTTGAACCTAAGATAATTGAAATAATCATTTGAGGATTAAAAACAAGGAAGATGACTGACTGCAGGTTCATTTCACTTCAAGTACATAAATCTTATAAATGTGGAAAAAGAACACCAGGTGAAAAAGTGCCCCATTCCCATTTCAGTTATACCAAACAACTTTCTCTTTTATCAAGATTTTGACAACATAATTTTGCATATAACCTTTATAAAGACATACAATTCAAAGTAGTTACTTTTCTTAAATAATCCATTTCTTTCATTGAAAGTAAAGTAAATGGAGGCAGAGTTTAGTTTGCACAGTACGTACTTCCCTTTGTTGTAGTCTCATAACAATTGCAGATAAAAATGTAATTTTTCAATGTATTCAAAGTATATAGTAGCAGGTCATGACTCAATTCTGTTCTCCAATTTAGAGCAAATTCAACAAATGATATTTTGTTTTGCTGAGAAGATTTCCAAATTCTGATACAAAATTGGCATATTAAAATTGTTGCTTGCGTTAACATAAGAGGTGTCTGAGGTTTGGAGCACAGAGAACAAAGGTAATTTTACCTTGCTTTCTCTGCAAAGTAAAGTAGTCCTTACTTCCTCAGTAGGTTTTCAAATAAGTTTCAAACAGTAGGAGCATTTAAACTGTGTGCTACTATCAAAAGCATAGGGGGCACTTTTCTTCGTACCAAATATTAATTATTTTGGGTTCTGCAACTCAAATAACATTAGCCAATGTGCTTGCTGTGCTATTTGTGTGATTATGTTAGTTCCTCGATTAATCTTTGGTCCAGACAATGTCATGACAGTACAGTCAGGCTTGACAGTCCACTGAAAATTAGCCTGAAAATGTAAGGAATAATTTAATCCTTTTGAACTTTTACAAGAATACAGCTACCAATTCAAGTTACCTCCTTCTGTAAATGCAGGCAAGTGCTCTGGGCTAGTTTTCTGTATATATTTCTCCATGTTCTTTTTATCCCTGCCCTCCTAATTGGGTGGACTCTTTACACAGTTTTTTCTAGTTTTCACAAGCTTCCAAAGCTCAGGAAGCAATCTCTGAGAAGATGATGAATGATACACAGCAAAACCCAGACAAGCTTCTATCCTATTTCACAGAGTACTACATCTACTACATTTTTAGCTTCCAAAATTTAATACGACACATCCTGTAGCATAACAAGAGAATCTATTTAAATAGAAATGCCCGATTTTGCTCAATTCAAAATAAGCATATTATGTTGTTTGAAAAGGCTGAAACGTATGAATTTTATACTTATCAGTGTAACAATAATATTTCCTTAACAGCTGATTAATTTCAATGTCTTTACCATTAACATACCGGTGTTTTCCATTATTTGCATTTGCTCGCAACCTTTCTTTGTCCTTTCAGGAGAGAATGTTAGTGCTTATTTACACAAAATAAAGACAGCTTCGCTTTTAAAGTTCAATATTTTGGGCAAGCAGTAACTAACCAGTCCACTATCCAGTCTTAGCAGGAAATAGTTCTAGTGCTGATCACAAGGAGATGACTTGTGGCATCAGCTCATTTTGAGAAGTTTAGCAAACATGTTATCTGTAGCAACAGTTCTGATGTAATGTTTATAAGTTCACACTGGCCTGTTTTGCCATTGCTGGTGATATGCTTGTTACCAAAACAACCTCAAAGTCTGTTCTTCACCATGCCCGTCAGGTCACATACAGATGATGTTTCATCAGGATCTAATATTTGAAAGGTATGTTTAAAGAGAATCATCTTTCTAGATTTAAAACTTTAAATTATAAACTAACTTATAATGAAGCTTGAACAACTTCGTACTGCAGAAAGCTCTTAAGTGATAAGCTGATACTTTAAATAGGTTCTAGTTTGTCCAAATAATGAATATGCCAACTTGCATAGTGAATTATCGATATGACTGCATATACCGACTTAAAATTATAATAGATAGCCTTCTATACTTATTAGTTAAGGAAAACTACATTTTCTTCACCATAGCTGAGCCACGGCTGACTCATAAACACAGAGGGAAAATTGTATGGAGAGGCAATTATAAGGAAAGAGAAAAAGAGTATGCAAGCTTGAAAATATATTCCTTAATGTGCAAATACATCAAGTTTGTTAGTATTCTTTTACCACTTAATGCATTTTCTGCTTAAAACAGTGTCTTTAAAGAGCATAGTTACTACTATGATGTCGCACACACTTGCCCTCTAATTTCCCATCTAGTGAACTGACCTTGGCACTACCAGCACCAGAACACACCTGTAAGTCACAGTGACTCCTGTAGCACCTCTGTGCCAATGAAAGGTTCTTTGCTTATATGCCACCATTGGGAACCTTGTAGGAAATGCAGCTGGTGTAACAGAAAATGAATCCAGCTCCCTAATTTTTATCCAAGTTGGATCAGTGTGACTAATGTTAGAAGCAAAGTTTCTGTAATCCTTATTCTGCATCTAAATTAAGAAGCCATGAATACGCACAGCATGAAGACCAAAGTGATAAGAAAGTACAGTTTGCAGTCATTTTCAGAGCAAAGCTACACTTGGAATTTCCTAGTTTTATGTATGCACAGAATATGGAAATCCATACAACTACCACCCCAGTGTGGTGGGAATAAATAGGAAGCTGTATGGAAAAATCATGCAAGATCTTCCCAGCTACTTTTCTAATTACCTCCATGAGACAGAAACTTCTTTCAAAGACAGTCTATTTTAAATTGTGCTGATTTTTTTTTGTTCTTGCTCCCTTTTGCTTATGGTTAAGGAATGAAGTAAAGGCCTCAGGAACTTCTTCCTTCATAGGAATATGCCCACAGATTAAGGGAGAATATACAACACTTTCTATTCAGTGTATATATAATCTTTCATCATTTTAGTCTCAGTTACCTGAAAAGCACAAGTACCAGATCTACATATGAAGCAACAGAACTAAACACTGTCTCTGAATATCTGAAAGAGCTGGAATTGTGCCCCTTAAGAATAAGCAATATATAAAATAGCTGAATTAAGCCAAATAAAACAAAATGACCCACTGCTAAGAAATTGAATTTGAGATGAAAAACTGTGTATCTCAGTACTATTATTAACTGCACTTATCTAAAGATTACTCTAACAATGTAAAATATGTTATCTATAAAAATAGTTGCATAAGAAATCCTAGTAATGTAATACTGGCTGCTGAAAAACCTGCAATATCTATGAACACTTCTGCTATCAATAAGACCTCCAAAACATGTGACAAGCCCAGATAAACATGGTTAAATCTGCTCAAGTTGCATTATGTATTCATTTCAGCTGCATGCATCTTCATAAATGAGTACTTTTAAATGAACTTGTCCTGAAAATTAGAATTTTGCTCTCACAAAACCTCAGTATAAGATTTCATCAAAAATGTATTTGGCTCAAATTTCTTCTTCTTTACATTCCTCTAATTCTTAGGCAGAAACAACTTATTACTAGGAAATAACACAATAATGTTTTACATTTGATTTGTTTTATATTCTGATACATTTCTCTACTTTGGACACCAAAAAGCAAAGACAGAAAAGAGGTCTCATTTATAATTTAGAACAAGAAAGAATATGAAGTCTTTGATGAAAATGCACTTTGGCCAGCATCTTTAATAATAAACCTTTGCCTCCCATCTTGCTCAGTACTAGTTCAGGTGAAAACATGCTCTTACTGAATGACCAGGTGTGCTCTCTGAACCAGCAGCAAGTGTCCTTCCTGAACCATCAAAGTCATTTCCTGCTTCCTCAGTCTTCCAAACCTACTTTGTTTTGCCTGAAATCAGTGTCTGAGTTCAAGGTCATATGGCTTCAGGCAAAATGAATTTGAGCTAGCTTTTAAACTACATGCTAGGTGTAATTTTACTTTAAAAATAAAAGTAGTATATAAAACAGCATAGTTTATAGATGCAGAGTTCACAGCTGCTGCTTTTGTTTACTGATGCATATTTGTACAACATAGAAAGGCTTGAGCATTCCTGATAATACTTAAGGCTGTAATACATTAGTCCAGGAAAATAAGAGAGAGAGAGGGAGGACAGTAGAATATAATGGATGAAATAAAATGTGCAAATATACAGGTAATTTAAAGCTCTTACATAAATACCTGTGTGTGCTTAGGTTTCTTAAATTAGACATTTCAGTAGGACAACAGCAGAAATTAACATGAAGCATTCACAAACATCATCTCTGTTTAATGTTCATTTGACAGCAATGAAAGGAAAACTAGGAAACCTATGCTAGCACCTTCCATGAACTTCTAGAAACCAAGAAAGTAAATACAGAAAGAGCATGAATCTCAATATCAGCTCTACAACAGTTTTTGAATGTGACATATTAGCAAGTTTGCACTTGGAGTATCTCACGATCCACAGAAAAGCTAAAAGGCTCTGCTCCAGAGGTTACAGGCAAAATGTCATCAGGAGCATCCCTGGCTTACCTAGTTACACACTGACTGCCTGTATATACATTACCTCAAAGAAACAAATTTCTGAAGAACCAAGCTGACACAGAGACACAAAATACATGATAGACATTTTTAAAATATCTATTTGTTATCAGTTCTTACTGTGTCCCTAGTTTTGAGACTGCTTCCAGAAATCTTGCTCATAAAGAAGCTCTCTGTATGTTTGAAACAGTATTAAAATTTACCCCAGATCTCTCTGCTGTCAAAATCTTTTGAAAATAACTCATATATTTGTATTACAGAAAGCAAGATATTGCATCTGGTGAGGCCTGTTGCTCCTGAGTATTTACCCCAGATGTTAGGTATGCTTGTGCAATCTGGGTTGTCGCAGCTATTCTTGTAGACACCGTGTTTGCATAAAAAGAGGGATGCTACTCACATTTGTTTCCACTATAATTTAGAATGAAAAAAAACCCAAACCATCTTGTCCTCCTGCAGGACACTCACTGACATTCCCACTGGCTTGTACCTGGGCAGATATACACAGCTCTGGTGATTCAGCACCATTCATCACCGTGCATTTGAATTTGCCATGTGTAGCTAGATGAAAGCTGTATGACATGCACAGAATTTTACAACTCTTCACAGTCTCATTCTTAAGTAAAGCACACCAAGGCACATATTATCAGTGCTATCAGTACCCATTTAAGGGGCAATGTGAGATATCAGGTCAAAGCATTCAGCTGACAAATGTGTGCACAAATGAGCCTATTATGAAAAAACCTGTAATGCTTTGTCACTTAACACTTAAAACATCAGATCAGAAAAGCCGTGGCTGACTGTAGGAAACAAAACTATGTTAGCAAAGGGTGACTGTGATCCCATCCCCGTGAGGACATCAAAAGAGCCAGTTTGATCCCAGCCTGTATTTATTCCATTATACTGACCAGTACCAAATGCCAGAGCAAAATAGCTCCAGCAGTTTGCTTTATGGTGTGTTTCCAAGACTATGCTACCAATTCCTGACCATGGCATGCTAGCCAAGTGTTCCAAAGCATTCATTACACTTAAGTGGACAGTGAGCATCTCAGTGCTGCTCTGCACACACAGATATGGACATCCATCAGCAAACCCTGTGGGTTTGTTTGTGTGGCATTCTCCTTTTGCCTTTTACTTATTATTAACAGCAGGGATTTAGTTCCCAGGTTAGGGGTGGCCTTTTGAGTATGTTTTTAACAGTATGCACTTTTATGTTCACTATGTGCTCCATCTTCTCCTCTGACAAAGTGATGTCAGTGTTATCAAGAAAAAGGGACTAAGAGCTTTAATGCCCCCTTACTTTCCTTTCGTTTTTATCTACTATGCTCCTCTACACGCCTCTAAAAATGGAACATATGACAAAAGAGAACAGGAGGCAGTGGAAGATAAGTCTTTTCCCTATTCAGTATCTCTTTGGCCGTAGTTGTGCACTGGTACCCCAGGGCATGAGGATATGTGACAGTATTTTCAGTTTGCAGGTCTCTACGAAGTTATGCACGATGCAATTGAAGAAGCATGTTTTGTCAGGCAAGAAAGAAGCTGAAGAGGCATACTGCCTTGAGCAAGAAAGCATATCTACTGTGAATTACTGAAAGGAGACAGGATATTCTCAGTTAAGCTCTCTCCACATGAAAAAGTTTCATTTGTCAGAAATGACAGTGTCAGTAAATAGGATTCAATTTTACATTTTTTGTGTCAACAGTCCTGCCTCTCAAATCGTTTCTAAGTACATCATTCCATTCTTGAAGAAACAGCTTTTTCTTCCTTCTTTTTCTTCTTTTTATTTTTTTTCATAATTGCTCGTTGTGGTTAACAATGTATTTCCTGATCTGGAAATATGTATTTAGTAATAATGTTTGGCTTTCAACCACGCAAGATGTAAAAAGGAAGTTCTCTTTCTAGTCAACTATAGGCACTGTTCATTTTTTATTACAATTCTTCCTATTTGTAGAGGTATTTACTCATTAAATGTGCCAATTATAGAGGGAATGCAAGAAAACTTGAATATATATAAGGAAGCAAAGTTCTCAGGGCCTGGAAATTTTTCTTACTGAAAGACTGGTTAAGAGGCATTTATATCTACCTTTGAAAAAAAAAGTCCATGGACTATTAGTTATTTTCAGTTATCTTAGAAGATACCAGATAAGAGCATTGATTTTCTTGTGTCAAATAGTCAAAGGAGTTTCAGATGACATCAAGAATAAGTACTTCTCCTATGCTTAGTAATACTAGTCCCTATAGTAGGGCTGGTTTTGAGGAGCATTGACATTAGCCATTCCATGGGTTCTTCCTCAGTGAAGTACAACTATTAATTTTTAGTCATGACAGTTTGACTGGAGACAGAGTACAGGACCTATGATTTCTTTATGAGCAGCTGAAATGGAAATTTATAATGCACTACTCATTTTGGCATGTTATTACAACCGCCAGTAATTCCCCCCCTCATGGCCAACAAATTGTTGTCTGCCAAGCATGGCAGCCAGTCTGAAATAAGTTTCACCAAATGAGCTTCAATCATATTAACACAGCTGAGGCTTGAAATCAACCTTCAGAGACAGGCAGCAAATATTCTAAAACTAGATGAACAAAAGGAAACCTCTGCCTCCAGTTAAGGCAATAGGAGCTCTGCCAAACTTTCTGCCACTAGAAATCTCTCCCAGCATATTTCTGCTTCTAGCTGCTGTTATTCATCTTCTCTAGGAACCGCTTGGAATGGCACAGGCGCTGTGAAGCAGGAAGTAAGACAGATGGCTAAAACATCTTCTCCTATCATGTAAATCCAAGCCTTACAGCAGTGCAGGAACACATGGGGCCTTTCTGTTCCTTTCTGTTTGTCTCTGATGAACATGCTGTACTATAAATCAATTCCCAGAGCAATCAATGAAAAATGAGCAATTAGGCAGCCTACTTCACTGGACTGCATTCCCACCATTGTCCATCTAGTCTCATATTAAGCAATTAATGTAAAAGGACTATTACACAAAGCATCTGTAGTAACTTTGCTTTTTATTTAAAATTTTTTGTTTTGTTTTTAAAAAAGCTATCAAAGGTGATTTCTGGCACAGTGTCTTCCTTCTCCATCCTTAAACTTTGTACTTGCGTGGCAACACTTTATTCTAACTGCTCGAATTCCTCATTCAGTCAGTCTAGACACATTTCACTTAAGCAACCATTTCTAATCAGACACCATACATAAGTAGAAGAAACTTTCGGGGGCAAAATCTCTGCAGTAGACAACATAGCAGTCACAAAGTGCTGTATCACTATCAACTTGCAAGATCAAACTCTTGCAGGACTGTTGGCCAATACCAAAGCACTAGAAGCATGATTCTTCCCATTGCTGCCAATTATTCCTCTGTTCAAATCCAAACAAAAAATGTAAGCAAACAACCCTATCAGGCTCTACTCCCAACCACTAGCACTTCTGCGCACAGTCCTCGAAATATTTTGAGTTAAGGTGGAGAAGTTAAGACATAGAATTTTGCAAGGGAATATCCCCAGTTCCTTTGGGACATCTAAAACACAGAGATTGCTTTGAAATGGCCATGCCTAATCTGCTTATTTTCACAAAAAAACTGATTTTATTAAAATATCTTTTTCTCTGCAGCAATGTTCTGAAAAACCCCAAGCTCAGAACATAGATTATACAGCCTCAAGAGGGCAGCATAGTATTTCATGAACCACTCTATAGAAAGGAAATAATGCTTTAACAAACAGCAGGCTGTCACCACAGTGTATGGTAGAATCATACAATGGTTTGGGTAGAAAGAGACTTAAAGACCATCTAGCTCCAACACCTCTGCCATGGGTAGGGACACCTCCCATCAGATGAGGTTACCCAAAATGCCATCCAACCTGGCCTTGAACACTTCCAGAGGCATCCGCAGCTTCTCTGGGCAACCTCTTCCAGTGTCTTACCATAGAATCATAGAATTGTTATGGTTGGAGAAGACTTCTATGATCACCTAGACCAACCATCAACCCATCACCACCATGCCCACTAAACCATGTCCCTCAGTGTCACATCTTTCCTAATATCCAACCTGAACCTCCCCTGGCACAACATAAGGCCGTTTCCTCTTGTCCTATTGCTAGTTACCTTGGAGAGGAAACTGCACCCCCCCTTGCTACAACCTCCTTTCAGGGAGTTGTAGAGAGCAAATAGATCTCCCCTGAGCCTCTTCTTCTCCAGACTGAACAGTCCCAGTTCCCTCAACTGTTCTTCATAAGACTTGTGCTCCAGACACTTCACCAGCTTTGCTGTCCTTCTCTAAACATGCTCCAAGGCCTCCATGTCTTCCTGTAGTGAAGAGCCCAAAACTGAACACAGCACTCGAGGTGCAGCCTCACCAGTGCTGAGTACAGAGGGACGATCACCTCCCTGGTTCTGCTGACTACACTATTTCTGATACAAACCAGGATGCCATTGGACTTCTTGGCTACCTGGGCACACTGCTGGCTCTTGTTCAACTAACTGGCAACTAACACCCCCAGATCCTTTTCCTCTGCGCATTTTTCCAGCCACTCTGCCCCAAGCCTGTAGCAATGCATAAGGATTTTGTAACCAAAATGCAAATCTCAGCACTTGGTCTTGTTAAAGCTTATACAACTGGCCTCAGCCCATTGATCCACCCTGTCCAGATCCCTCTGAATTAAGGCCTTCCTACCCCTAGGCAGACTGACACTTTCTCCAACCTTGGTGTCATCTGCAAACTTACTGAGAGTGTACACAATCCCCTCGGCTACCCTCTGAGCATAGAATTAAGACCACAGTAAACAGTAATGATAAATAAATAAACAAATAAATAAATAGGCAATAAAATGAGAGAAGCTCACCGCAGTAACACTGTCTCGCCTGTTTTGCTCTAGTTCATGTAGCACCTCATGACACTCAGTAGCAGATGATGCAGGATGTAAATATAAGACCCGTACACTGTAGCAGCCACATCACTTATCCTTACTTAATCAACAACTACTGAGAGCAACTAGCTCAAAACATTCTAGGGTCTGCAATATTGAAATGCTTGCCTGCAATTGGTAATAATTCTGCTCATGTTTTCAAATGGTACAAAGAAATTTAGGTTTATAGCAACACTAATTGCAAACTGATCTCATGACTATTTGAGTACAATTGCCTTGTATGGCATTGCACCATATCACCCTTTCACAGAAATATTACACTCCATCTTGAAATAAGATTATTTTTCTCTATCACTACTTCATTTGGAAGACTGTTTCAGAATTTCTCTGCTCTAAAGAACCTGATGTAAGATTCTATTGCAGAGTTATTCTTAGCCAATTTATGTTTTGGTTCCTGTGCCAACATTATCTGCTAGCTTCAGTTTTGCCTCTCTTTTGCTTAATAAAACACGATTTTGTCTTTAATGCTATGGCCAAGCACTCCAAGTCCTTCATCACCTCAGCAGAACTTCTCTCTGCCTGTTCCCCTTTTGAATTCCTTCCTTGAGCATGGATGACGGACAAAACTATGTTCCAGATGAACAGACGCCAGTAGCCTTAAAATTTCTTGAGATCTGTGGAAAATTCCTCATGACACCACATATGCCTTTCATAGCACAGGTGGGTTAGGGATAGCAACACTGGCATGTACTCCGGAGATTCACACAAACAATACCCTGAGCTGTTAGCTGCAGGTACAGCCTCACGTTCTGTTACTGCTGTGTAAGAACGCTGAAGTCAAAAAAGCCTCTGTCTCAGGTACCCCATTTTCGAATGGTTATAATACTCATCCATGCGACTGTACAACTGACATCACAGCTATAAATTGATATAGAAATCTAAAAGAAACCTTAATATACCTTATATATACCTTATACCTTAATATATACCATAATATATTTTCCAGCTCATTGAAGTACTCCATCTGCCACAATCACTGGGAGGCATCCAAGGTTAATTGAGTGCTTTGATTAAGCAAATTTTCTTGAACAGAGATTACTGACAATACATTTATTACCCGCTGCCAGGCAGATACTGCATTTTGCATTATTACAACTGTGAGTAGCAAACATAAAACATTAGAAAAATTTATATTAGAACAACAACAACAAGAAGAATTATAACAAACCTAGATCATTATTTCAAGCAACACAGACTACTACTCTGACCTTGCTATGAATTCTACAAAACATTAGGCTTTATTGGAAGCCACTGCAAAATTATTTTCACTTCCACACCATCAGGTAACATTAGGCCACGTTAAATGGCGATACAGTGATATTTACATTCCAGCTAACACTGTGTACATTAAATGCTAATTTTAATTATCATACCAAACTAGGGGAAAGATCAGAAAGCTCCTAAGAAACTCACTTTTCATAGAATGTAACTTTCAAAAGATGTTTCTATCTGAACTGTAGAAAATTGTTTCAACAAGTAATGAATTTTAATGGTAATAATAATGTTACTGTGTTTTCTCAACCTCTTTACATGGTACTGATATTTAAGAATCACAGAACGGTTTGGGTTAGAAGGGACCTTGGGAAGTCATCTAGTTCAGCTCCCCTGCTCAAGACGGGTCACCCCGTGAACCTTGGTGCAGGTTGCCAAGGACCACAGTTCAGATGACTCTGAATAGCTACAGGGATGGAGATTCCATGTACTGGTTTACCACTTTTTTTTTTTTCCCATCAGATTTTCTACAACAAAATCTCTCTCACTCCAAAAGAATTCCTTTTGGAACTGTTCTTGAAATCAATATAAGTTTCATCATAAATCCTGTTAATTAAAAAGAAACTTATCTAAGAGCACTTTTATGATCTCTGCTCAACATCTTTCTCACAACTGCAGTATATTGCAAAACCCAAACTGTTTTCTAACACTAATGTTATTCTCAAATCAAAGGACTTTTTCTTTTGCACCAGCTAACCTCTGACACGCTAAACTCATCAGGTTGCTAGGCTCTCCAAAAACTGCAAATTTTAGTGTCTAAAAAGCTGAATTCCTACTCTGATAACAAAAGTAATGTGTTTTAAAACCAAACAACAACAACAACAACAAATAAAGAAAAACTCAGATAATTTGGCCAAAATGTATACTCTAATCCAATGGTTCCTAATCCAAGTGGGATCTGCAATTGCATAATTTCTATGAATTTAAAAGCAGGAAGTCTAGATGCTGGGATCCCTGGTTCTTTCTGGTAATGTTTAATGCTGCTGCTTGCCCTAATGTATGGCCCGTGCAGAGCATGTTGACATTTTGCACACTATCTTCTCTCAGAATTCCAACTCAGAGATCAGTTTTCTTGCAAAGAGGAGTGCACTCACATCTAAGGATTAGTCCTGGAAGGAAAAGAGAAAAACTAACATGCTGTAACTCTTTCGAATAAGTTACTAGATCGCACCTGCAATGCTTGCATGGCTCCTCTGATATGATTTCATGAAGCTGGGAAAGCTTCAGCTGTAAAGAAAGCTTCTACTAACTTTTTTTTTTTCCCCCTAGCAGATCTCTGTTTCATCTGCCCAGGTACCTAGCAATAGTCAATTACATAAAGAAAGGAGACAAGATAGGATCCCTTTTGCATTTATGCAATTATATTATGGTAGTAAAAAAGCACAGGAGAGAGATACTCAGTAGTGGATGCTGTCATTACATTAATCGTCTGCATGGCACCGGCTTAGCCCTGCTGCTCTTTCACTCCCCAATCTCTCTTAGGTGAGATTCAGGGTATATTTTATGTTTGACAAAGCAGGGACAGAGAGTGTTTCAAGAAGCAGGTTTTGGCTCCCTGAATCTCAGCCCCCAAGACCCAGCCCTAGAGAATGTTAAGGAACACAGAAATCTGCTTTGGCATATGCCAGATGTCAGAGCTTAAAACTGCATCATCTGAAAAGGAACAGCAGAAAGACACAGCTCTAGTTACATCTTTCTCCATCCCCAGTGCACATACTATACCAAGATTAGTGTTTCCTGGGGACTGGATGCACGTTAAGCCTTCTGAGCTGGAGAGCCCTAAGTGAATTCTGGTCAGCTTGTGCTGATTCAAACCCGCCCAGGAAGCAGAGCATAGCCAGATCAGCCCCTTCATGTTTCATTTCAAGAATATACATCCCTCCCCTTACCCCAAGCTTATGTCACTGGAGTGTTCACTTTGTTAGCATTTAGTAGGCTTTCCATTTCATTATTTTTTATCTTGAGAAAATCAGCATTACTAGTTCTAAAATTCACTGGAAAAGCGTTAAGTGAACCAACAAGTAAAGCTTTTCACACTTACATAAATCCTATGTTACTTCCCTAATATATCTAAATATGCTGTGATCCAAAAGTTCAGCAAAATCCGGTGTCTGATAGCTTCTGTTAAAATCTTTGTGGAACAATCAACTAATAAACAAAAGACTTATGTATAATGAACAACACATTTGGCTGGAGAGTGAAAAAGATTCTAAACAGCTTTTGTACTCCGTCCTCCAATGTCTGAAAACTATTTGTCAGCCCCAAACACTCCAGTTATGAGAACATGCTGGAAAGGGAGATGGAGAAAGGTAGGCTCAAAAAAAACACAAGATCATAAGGCAAAATACAGAGCTACAAAAATGATGTTGGAGTCTTGTTTCTTAACATGTGCTAAGATTTCTATCATTGCTGATGTTAATAATTGACATGAAATACAGTGAGAGTCAGATAACAGCAGGAATGCTCAGGCCAGGAACCCATTTCATTTTCTAGCGGTGTGAGGCACTGCGTAAGGGTAAGGGGGAAATACACAGCCTCATGTCAGAGATGATCTTGCTTCACTGTGTTACTCTCAAGGTATTTTCTGTCATTTAGAAAGAGGATTCTGGCTGTGGCAGGGAACTGGAGGTGTTTTTTTTAGCGGAGAGAGAGGAAAAAGAACAAGATGTGAATTAATTGTTTGTGGAAGTGAGGAATTAATAGCAAAACCTTGAATTGGGTATAAGCTCTGCAGGCATTGTGCAAGCCTCATCACACAGCACTGCCATCTCACCCCAATTTATGACCTGGAACACAGCAAATTTTACTGCTTTTAGCTGGGACTGCAAGTTGTACCAAAGCATACAATGATTTCGTAAATCCAAGGGAAAGAGGTGAAAGCTCCAAGTTTCCTTAGCTCTTTAGCCTAGCTCAGGCGTAACCTGGAGAAAATGTGATGACACACCACAGCACCTGAGCCTGCAGACCACGCTGCCAGCATTTGAGTTCAGGGGTTAGATACAGTGATTCAGCATTCCCTAACTCAGAGCGCATGAGCAAGCCAAGATTTGCTCTCTAGCACAACCAAATACAAGTAAATGAGCAGGAATAGCTTTAGCATGGTTACAGTTTGCACTTTCATATATGTAGACTATATCTTAATTTCTTACCACCATACCTAATAGGAGTAACATTTTTAATTCTTCAGAGTCCCGGAAAATCTCATCCAGCATGGGCTGCTGAGATTAGAGGCCTCATTGTCCAGCTAGCCAGCCCCAAGAATTCACTAAAGAGAGGGAGTTCAGGCTCTCACTTCATGCTGTCAGAGTCCCTGCGTTCTGGTTCATACCACCAAAAGCCAGCTTAAACCAGAGGTGAATCTACTACATGATGTAACAAACGGCTATTGCTCTTATTTGCCCTGTATATTCTTATCTCACAGTTCACAATTAATCACCACCCTGGAAATCAAACACTGAAGTATTTGTACATTCTCCTTTAAAATACATTTCAATTTCCTTTTAGTTGAACTGCCCTGTCCTTCGCCACACCTGCTCAGTGCACCATTCTGCACAGCACACTCTGTACATACCTGGAGAGACTGATGACTCACGCTAGACAGGGAACTTAATCACCATAGAAAGAACACAAGATCAAAAACTGTGATGCAATGGAAATACAGAAGGATGTCTGTTCATTAGCAAATAATCACATTTGCAAGTTGATTATATTTACAGCACCTCATGACTAAGGACTAGGTTCTGCTCTCAGTAACATGAACTTCTCTTTAGTATGTGACCATACAAATAACATTAGTATCAAATTTGTATTAAGCACTGATGTCATGCTGTAGAAAACTGTAAATCCAACCCTATCTATTTGGTAAGTACAGATTGCTTTTGTGCATGTTTTCTTAGACTTTGTGATGGCTGAAATCTAGCTTACTCTCTTCTACTTGGAGACACTTCCCTCTTTGCAGAGAGAATAATTGAGAGAGACTGATTTTATGGGAACAGCAGTACAAACGAATTGGCCTCCTATCTAACATTTATAGGGAAGGTTGCCTTGGTATCAGCATAGATCACAGGTACAGTTGAAGGTACAGTTAGTTTCTCTGAATTGCCATTAAGCTCAGAGTACTCATCAGGTTTTAGACCAAATACATTAGGTTCCCAAGCCACCACTGTCCCTCATCATATGATCGCTAAAGGATTGCTCTGCTACTTCTCTCAGCTTGTGATGGTTATTTATCATTTGTTTGCAGTACTGAAATGGTTTTGCCACACTGTAATGTATTTCACCATGAATTAATACGTTGTATTTTACAAATGTGCAGAAGGCTCTGGAGACTGTTAGGCTTCCGTGTGTCTACAGTCATGTTATTGTTGGAAATGCACTCTGTATGTTTCCATACCAAGAAGCCTGAAACTATCTGGTAATGCTGAAAGCAAGACTCCAGGTGTTACAGATCATGAAACTGATTCAGTGGAGTTCTTGTCACAAATACAAAGTCAGGCCCAGCCCATTATCTCCTTGGGTGATTGCTATCACACTTCCAAGAATATAGTTTTAGCAATACCAGTGCTAAGATCAGCTTCTTACAGTGTTATGAACTGACCATAGCCAAAAATTGCTGATCACAACTTCCATGGGGATGGTGCACTTGCAATGTTTCTCTGCAGTCTGGATCCTGTGATGTCTGTACAGAGGCACTGCAATCTCTCTCTACAAAGAGACACTGTTATACACATTTCTCTCTTTCTCCTTTCTCTTGAAGGTGGAACTAACCAATAAAATTCAGAAGTGAAAAAGACAAAATCTGGAAGAGAAAGACACCACGATCAAATAAACCCTGTTTTCATAGGAAATGGGGCTACTGTAGTGGTATGAAATACCACATATCCTCTGAGCTGCTAAGAGGCCAAGCTCTGAGCCTGCTGAACTTGGATAATGAAGGAAGGAAAATGAACTGAACTAATACTTTATTCAAAGTTTTACTGGCAGCTTGTCTGTTCTGATGATTTAACTGTTGTTTACACTGAAACCAACATGCAAGAAGATTATAGCCTGCGACTCCCAAGGGAGCATGCTATGGAATTTCTGCATTCTGCACAATGTTATGGGTTAGCAACCACTCCTGTGTGCTAACACAGATCGCTTCAATCCCTGGTGTTTATCCTATAAACAAGAAAGTGCTCCACACTGTTGTCCTAAAGAAAATAGCTGAAATCTAAAGCAGCTTGGTCCTGTTTAAGCTGTCCCCAGACACCCTGCCTACCACGCGGGTTTGTTTTTCATTTATTTGTTAATGAGAACTGGCAGCAGATGCTACACTTTTATTGAACATATTAATCACTGAAAGAAAACAATATTTCTGCTGCTCTGGCAACTCCTGTACTATGCGTAAATAGGACCTGCTGCTTTCCTGTTAACCCTGTACGTAACATAGAATCCCTAAAGCTTGGGGGTATTATGCTACAGTACATTTCTGCTGTAAGAATGGATGCTTAAATGTGGATTCACCTAAGATCTGTAACCATCAAATTGGCTTCTGATTCAAAATTCAACTTGTAGGAATAAGCATAGGAAATATGTGAGTAGTGCTTGAATGACTGTGAGAAATCAGAATGCAGCCTTTAGCCAGTTGCTAGTTTTCACAGAACAGTAGTAAGAAAAAGAACAGTTTAACACTCCTGATTCTTGTCATTCATAGCACTAAAATAAACAGTATGTACTGAATGCCTGTAAGGCATAGGGAATTGCTGGCACATATGCTACATTTCATTCATAAATTCATGGCCACTAGCACATTTATTTACTCCTCTTATTATAGGATAACATGGGTGGGGGTTTAAGTGCAGAAGCTACATAGATACAATCAGCCCTTAAGCAGGCCTCTTCCTCACTTCTCATTTATGGGTTATATTATTAAAGGTTCTCTTGAGGCAACTTTTCTCTTGAGAGCAAGCTACCCTGCACACTTTGTTTTGATAGGAACAGCTTACAGCTCAATATTGTACCTAAGAGCTCCAAAGATTTAGCATCATTACATTTCTGCTAATTTGTGCCATGCAGCAGTTACAGCACCCTACCTGTGGCAACTCATCCAGAAGATAGGATGGCACTATTCAGATGGGCTAACAGGTCTTAAACTACTGTTAGCAAATACAACCTGCTCTCTTCCACAAAGCTGCACTAATGCAGATGAGAATCAGATCCTATATGTTCTCTTATCCCCACATTCAAAGTTTCAATGTGTTTCTGAGGAAGCAAGGTGAATCAGAGAAGTGCAGTTCACATAACTATGGAGGCACCAATCAAAGGCCAAATGAATCTTAAAGTACGAAACTGAAAAATATTTTACCCATCAAAAAACCTGCTACTTATATATTGTTTCCTTATCTCCTACAGTGGAAAAAAAAAATCCCTGAAACTGATCAATTAAACTCAGTGGAGACAACAAGGAAAAATGTAAGAATGTAATTTTCCCCGTGTCTTGGTTACAAAATACTCCTGGTTACACAGAAGCATACACAGCACTGGAGACCAAGTCATCTGTGCTTCAGAATTATAAAAAATTATTCTGAGTATAACAAAGGAGATGACAAGATGTCCCTGGGGGTGGTCTGTACATTCTTGTCTACAAAGAACAAATTACCGTGGAAAACATTTGAACACAGAATATTTTACCATAATGAATTAAGCATTACTTTTCTCCTCAAAGCCTAGCTGCTGAATTGTTTTGTTAAGTCAGCCCTAGGAAAAATCATTTGAATGTACATGTCTTCATTTGTATCTATAATCAACTCAGTGCCAGTTATAAATCTTCCAAGTAAATTAGTTTTACTGTGGTCTGTTTGAGAACAGGCCTCATCTGTATCCAGCATTTATCACATATCCTCCTCCTTTGTCTACAGGTGAATGCAGTAGCAGAGAATAACCTGGGATGAAAAATAATGGTGGAATGTCACTGAAACAGAACAGTTTTAATAGGCATTCTCACAGTTCTCGTGGTCCTTACAGTGAGGAAATATTTCAGTTTCTCATTTTAGACATCCTGGCAACAGATTTCCTCTTATACGGGAAATTCAGAACTTGTTAATTCTCCCTAATTGGTAACTCAGTTCAAAACTCTCCAGCAGATACTGCACTTTCCATCCTGAAACAGGTGTTTTCTAGTAAGAGCTGGGCTACGCCAGCTTGGACGGGTGTTAATATGAATTTGTGTACAGTCTCAACATTCATAATTCTTCATGTTATATCTTCTAGCTTTCCTCCATCCTGCAGGTTCACCCTAAGGGTGTAAGTTTATCCTTAACAGTATTTATTAAATTAAAGACAGCTGCAGATCCTGCAATAATAGTAATAGTTCAAGTTTTTTTTCTTTCTACATGAATGAGTCTGATCATACCAGATGAATACAAATGCTAGAATACTAGTTCTGTTCCTTATTAGTCCTTATGATCTCCATCATATGAAAATAGTTATGAGTTATTTGAGAGCAATTCCTTAACAATTTTTAAAGTAATTTGCTGGCATTTGCCAGTGAAATCAGCTGTTCACATGAGATCACAACAATTCTGCTATTTTTTTCCCAATTTGTTACCTAAAAAGCTTTAATGTATTTGTGGAAAAGGGCCAATGAATTAGATTTTAGACTAACAAAAATTTTTCAAAACCCTAATGCAATCATGTCACTGTTCCTGCTGTAGCTTCTACTTGCTTGTCTAAAATGGGCAGATCTATTGTTGCTGGCACTAGTTAATATTACTACTGTACCTCAAGTAGTAAAACTTAGAGATATTTGAGTATTCTCCTCACTTGAAGAGCTTGGATGCAAAATTTGACATGCCTTATAGGAGTCTGATCACTGTAAGGTTGCTCACCCAGTGTCTTAAGCAAGGAATTTAAAAACATGGCATTTATCTATCTCTATAGTTACATCCTATTTTTCAACACTCAAAGTCCTGGCATTGGTATTTAGCTGATTCTTGTAATGTTAGCTCCACTATTGCCATAGCTCCTTGGGAGATTTGAGTTTTAAATTTTTATTTCTGTCTTTAAGATATCTAGAAGGATATCTGAAATTCAGAATGGAAATGAAAACTACATGATAAATAGGGAAAAAATATAAGAGGATTTCACCTCCATGCACTACATTTTTGAATAATGTTTTCTAAAGTAATAACTTGTTTTTGTCACCTAAATAGATATTGTTGACAAAGAAAAAAATAAAGTGTTAAATAAGGAGCTCACTACCCTCTGAGTAAAGAATTTCTTCCTTACATCTCATCTAATTCTACCCTCTCCTAGGTTTTAGCTTTAGGGATATCCATGACCTGTGAACATAGAAAGTACATTTTCCATACAGGGTACATTTAAGTCCTTTCTAGTTAACAGAATTTACCCTTAGTATAAACAGTGCATGTTTGAGCTAAAAGAACAGGCCTATTAATTTTTGTTCACGTTAGACTACAATTGGGAGATAATTTAAGCTTGGTTTTTCCAGCAAACTGCATGTAACCACATTAATTCATTTTTAAAATGTACTGATAACAAAATTACTAAACAGAAAGCAAACCTAATATTTTACATTTGCCCTTGGAAATCACATCAGTCCTCTAACATGTCTGGAAAAGAAGTAGTTTGAGAGGTCAGTAAAGAGAAAGAGTGAAATTAGAATGTTCATAACTCCTTCAAATGAGCTTAGAATATTAGCTTTCTTTTCCAGAAAACAAATAATAGCTAACTGTTTTTAAGCTTGTCTATATTGTGTCTTTAAGCACTGTGTCTTCAGTTACTGCAGTTTGCTTAAAAATTACTTCCTAAGCGATATGCTCTATCTTTTCTTGTGGTAGGTTTATTTTATTATTTTTCCTTTTTTTTTTTTTTAGCTTTTACTTTGATGCAGATAGATACTGCTGAAAAACTCCACCCCAGGTGGAAGTCAGTAAGTCCCTGGGCAACCTGATGTAGCTGTGGTGTCCCTGTACATTGCAGGGGATTGGACTAGGTTATCCTCAGAGGTCCCTTTTAACTCTAAGGATTCTATGATTCTCTGATTTATAGTCAAGTTACAGAGTAGACTGATCAGTAAATATGTTGGAACTCATGCTCATAAGAGCTGCATCTGCAGAACTGCTAGGTTATCATGATCTCCAGCCACTGATGAGTTCTTCAAGTAAGATAATCTAGGAGACTTTTGCAAGTCAAACTAAAACATCATGTCAACAACAAAACGATGGAATAAAAATAGGAGTGAAGGAATTGCCAGGACAAAAGTTATTTAGCTAACCTGCACAAGCTCTCCTGGAGACCTCATGCATAAAAGTTGAAAGGGAACATCCCATGCTGCAGTATTTCATAATGTGTGGCTGGATTAAAATGAACACAAGCACAGCAGGCTGACAGTCCAGAGGAAGAAATCTGTGCTTTTGTAATGATATGCTTTGATGCTGTTAGCAGCAGAATGACCAATAAACTTCTGAATGACGTTAAAGACAAAAAGTGCCTCAAATCTTTTACACTATAAACCCAAGAAAACACAGTGAAACATCCATTTGTAACTATAATATATCAGAAAAAAAAAAAAAAAAAACTGTTATGCATAGCATGGCACCAAAGGCCTGAATTTCCTGTCATCTACACTCGAAGAAGCATATACTCTCATTCTTTCTGAATAGGTCACTAAATTTGGATGGTGACATGCACATCAGAGACTTTCTGTGTACAGATGGATTAAGAACAATGAATCAGCCTCTCTGCTTTAATAAAAAAGAAACAAACTTATAAAAACACCCCAGTGATTTTTAGTAAATCAGACAAGGTTATACAAATAAAATACTATAGCCATGTGATTTCAGTAAAGCCAATTACACCTAAATAGCCACAATACAAAGGTGTGAACTGTTCTTTCCTAGTTACTCATTACCCAATCTTCATTAATCATAAAAAATGTTTTTACATTATTCTGGATTCTATAACTGCAATCTCCCCATCAGTGTTTTGCTCAGGTGGCCTTGTTCCACCTGCTATCCTTTCTTTCCTTGCTAAGATATTTTGCAATATCTTGTAGATACTGCAGTTTGAGTGGGACTTTCAAAGAAGGGTTGTAGGCTACTGCAGGTGGAATCTCTTCCACGTTAATTTGGATGTCTCAGGGAGTTTGTTTTTTCCCCCATGTTTTATAATATTTTTTTTTACATTTTATAATCAGTGAAAATGGGTAGAAAAGCAATTAAATATATTGCAATTGTTTCAAGGGCTGATAAATAAAACTAAGCAAATGAAAAAGCAAACTCTACATGAAGATTTTTCCCCACTTTCCAGATCTAGATGAAAGTCCTATATAGATCATTCCTAATAATAAATGGAAAATATAATATTAAAAATGCAGGAATGAAAACTCAGTTAATCCTGTGATGCAACACCATTCTGTTTGTAGCAGCTAGCACTCTATGCCAGGTATTATGGACAAAACGTGGACGTGAATGTATAGTAATTAAAGTAATTAAAAAGAAATGCAGGAGTAGAATCCACACAAACTAACAGTCTGAAAGCAAACAACAAATGTGTTCATTACACATGCTGTGGATGCCATTTTTTCCTTTGTCTACATTCTGCTCACTGCAATACCTCTGCAGTTGTATATCCCTATGAAAATAACGGTCAGCAGTTAAGGAAGAGAAATACTAGCTGGTAAAATAACTGGTAATTTCTTAGGCTTCAGGATTAAAAAAATAATAATTTCTTACTTATTCTAGACATAAACACATTAAATTGAGGCAGATACAATGATACATCTAGGCCAGGTTATATTTATTCGCAGAAACTTCTACAAGCAAAAATCAAATGGGAAGAATAATTAGAGGAGCATCTGTCAGATCTTCGTCCCTCAGCCCCTCTGCACATGAAGAAGAACAGTAAGTTGCAAGTAAGCACAAATCACGAGAGCACTGCTGAAGACAATCCGGATCAGAAACTTCACAGACCTGAACTAATTCCTTGCAGCTTCTTAGAAAAGTCATCCAAGTCACTATCATCACAACAGCTGGAGAAACAGATGTTCCGAGATGCTACCTCTTGAGACGAAACCATCTCAAAGATGGTGTAGTCTAAACTTCGCCCAGTTACACAGCTGAAATAACTGACTATTCCTATGTACGATAATTAATTTATTAAGATTTTCACCAGTTTGGTTCAGAGTTGAACCTGACTCTTCAACACAATCAACTTGTATCAGTCACTGATCACTTTGCATTAACAATTTTATGTTATATTCAAGTATAGTTCAGGTGGTGGCTGGAATAAAAGTGTGAGGCGCATAGTTACGGCAACTACAGCGGGCAGCTAAAATGTATTCCTCAAATCCAATATCTGAAGCGTAAAAAGTTTAAAGTGATTTCTCCCCCAAACAGTCATGCTCTTCTTTGTCAAAAGCAGCAATGCCCGAAGTTCAGTCTCAAACGATGCTTAGGCTATCCTGCCTTTTTCCTCCACAGCCACAGTGTTTTGCTTGCTGCTGTTAATCTTGCAGATGAATAGGCACAGATAACGTGATACTTATCTCACAGGCAGGAGGTCTAGCGAGCTGCTTTTCAGAGCCCCAAACAAATGGTCCTCTGTGGATTGGTCAGCAGGACACTATGGAGTAGAAAGCTAGTTTGTACCTTCCCTGTGTCCCAGTATATCAAGGTTTAAGCTTCATTGATTCCAGTATAGACCTTAATCAAGATTTTTCATGCCTCAGAGAACAGTACAGCTGCTAAACTTTCTTTAATAAGTGTTTTATAGCTGGAGAAATTGAACTAGGAATTAGCTGAAAAGAAATGACTTGTTTCTGCCCTAATTAAGCAGCAGTTTATTATAACTCAAGCACTAACGTTGTTTTGCTCTAACATGAAAGAGATGTTGGTGTAAGGGATTTAGCGAGGTCATTGATTCCGTTCCAGTTGCTGGCTGCACTCTTGCAGCTTGCTTCAAATCTAAGAAGCCAAATGCACTGTTATAATTCTGAGAAGACTCCTACATTCCTTATTTCCCACCAAGTAAAGCAGATGCAGTCAGCTGACTGTGTCAGACTTACAGACACCAGTCTTTATAAAGTCACCTTGAGATTTCATGGCTGTTGTATTTTAAATGAAATTAATCTCCTATTACCTGAAAAAGCTCATGTTGGCAATGTCAACAGAATATTCTTTTACAGGAGACACAATTGATGGAAGAGGACTGCCAAGCACATCTCTTGTTAGCTTAAAGTAGCTTGATGTTCTCAGCTTTTGTCCTTTGAGATCAGGACTCTGTAGGAGGTGCAAACCACAAGAGTAACAGTGCATTATACCCGTTTTTCCTTCCCTTCTCCTTTTCTTATAAAGACAGATTATGATTTCCAGCTGACATCCAGAGTAAGGGAAAAAAAAAATCACTGTGCAGCAGATGTGTGCTCCGCAGTCTCAGTACCTTGAGATTGTGCAAATATGAAGATGAATTAGAATATGTTGAATGGACATGGTCACCTGAATTTACTATCTTCTTTCTCAACAGATCCCTTGAAATGCATGCGAGCGCATGACATCCCATTCAGAAGAACCTCAACACTGAGACCTAGAATTTAATCACATCTTCATTTCTGTATGGCTAACTTCTCACATGCTGTAGTTGCCCTAACAATTTTCTTAGTAACCAGCTCAAACCTTCCATTCATATCCCTAAATCTTATGTTACAAAATCTGCCTATGCTGAATGTATATAAATCTTCCTCCTGCAAATTGTTTTATTAACATGATTACCCCTGTTAGTGGGATCTATTATTAATGAATACTGGGTTGAAAAGCAAATTCCCTTACTGACCTTCTACTGGACTTGATGATGATTTAGAGTCTAGAGACGAGAGCAAAAATGTTTTATTTTTTATTCAGCGTGAAATCATCTTCATTTATGTCCCTGGAAAATGAGTAAAATGCCTGAGACAGACCATTTCTGCTGCCAGGCTTTCATAATGTACTATCTTTAGATGCTGACCTGCAGAAATGTATCAGAAAAAAATATTTCTGCTTTCAGTGCTGCATTTACTGTAGATTTGCATTCTTCCAGGAAAAATCTGACAGACAAATTTAACATTGCAGATCTGACTTCAAGCAAATCTCTTAGCTATTACTGGTTCCATGAATCTTTTTTTGAAAGAAGAATGCAGCTGAATTTGATGCCAGGGCTGCAGACACAGAAACAGAGAGGACCTATGCAAAATGCTGGAAAAACATGGAAAAGATTTCCCTCCCTCAATGTCCAGAAGTTATCACTTTCCAATCTCTATCAGGCAGCCTGTGCTCTTGAGCTCACAACAGAAGCAGTGCACAAGATGCTCCTTCCACACCAAGGTTCCAGTTTTGTCTACTGTCTGTTTTATCCCATTTCTTTATCATCAAGACTTTCTCTCCTGTGCAAGTCTATTCTGCTATATCAAAGAGGAAGGATTGTTGAAAAGGTATACCTCCATAGATAAGGAAGCAGACTTACACCCAAGGAATAATTAACATACATGAAAAGTCACCACGGTTCCAATAGGGCAGAATAGCCAGTAACTTACAAGTGTGAGGTCAGGTAGATTGAAGCTACTGTTTAAAATGGAGAAAGAATCCCCTATCCACTCATATATTATTGATAGTTGCGCTTGTATTTAGAGAAATTCCTTTTTTGTTGGCTTTCAGATAGCCACTGAATAAGTTCATCAGCCATCAGTAATATGATATGGATTCCATAACAACACATTGACAGTGAAAAAGACTGTCCAGCACAATACTGAAAGTTCAGTGCCATTTTCCTAGCTTGACTGCTGCACTGTCTTTTATACTCTTTTCTTTATGAAAGTCTTAGACCTGAAAGCTCCAAATGTTGCTTATTTGCTGGTTTTCATGTAATGACGATATTGATGTGTCAGAAACATTTTTGCTAAGGTCTCATTTAGTTTCACATGCTGAAAACGGAAAACAGTCAAAATAAAAGAACAATTGGAAGAATATTAATCAGCAATAAACTTCTCTTACTTCACCACAAAATTCTTGAAATTCTGTCCTTCCAATTGCTCACAAACCCAGATGAGTCCACATGCACAATGACACACAAGTTCAGTCTGTGTTTACATGCTTGCAGATGAGTTCAATGCTACATGATCTTTATCACTGTTATTACGAAATGCCTTTACAGACATGCCTATGACACTTCAGAAGCAGCAGAAATGGATTTCTGGTTGCCAGCAGGCTTATTTTTTCTCTTTTACCACTGAATAACAGAGCAGACGGTACATAATTGGCATTTTTCACAGTCTGATATATTTTTTAAAGTACCAATTTATAAAGCAAAGATATTAACCTGATTCATCTGACTTTTTCATCCCTCTAAAACAACTGCACTCTTTCCTTGGGGTATATCTGAAAGCCTGAAATTGAAATAATGCATATCTCAGGGGGAAACACAAACTGTATGATAAAATACATACACAAAATATCTGGGTATCCTTATTTTAATACACTTTTTGGACATAGAAACTGGAGATGTTCAACCTTCCCTCACCTATCTTTACTAACAAATGCTGCACACACATCACTATCATACGACTTTGCTTCAGGTACACCACTCAGGTGAATACATATTTCTCACTCTAAGCCGAGAACTGATTTCAGAGAAGAAAAAAATTCAGCTCTTACACTCTGTAGTTTAGGGAACGATGTTACTAAGTGGAGGCGGGACTGGAGTAGGGCCTCACGGGATTCCACAGAGGCACAGTGCAAACCAGAGCCTGATGACTGGATGCCCAGCTCCAGGCAGACCTGGCTGCTGCACCTAGACCAGCCCTGCACTGAGCAAGCAGCCAGATGTGTGTGAGCCCCACTTGTGCCCCACTTGTGCTTCAGAAAAGTTTCAGGCGTCTCTAATGAGTAAACACTGACAAAATATTTAACATTTCCAATGCCTCAAAAAACTTCAAACCTATCTTACAAACTGCTTTCAATTTCACTCAGTATTTTCCTGTATTTTTATCTTTCTGCATCAAACACTATGATTCATGCTCCACTGAGAAATAGATGAGAGAAATAGATGGTTAAGGGGAAGATAAAATCTTTTCCTGTGAAAATATCTGTTATTTCCTGTCCTGAATAACAAGTTTTCTAACGATTAAATGAACTTTTGGCAAAAGCATAACTAAGTTCATACATACTCCTTACTTTGAATGCAATAGAAAGCCAAATCACAAAGTTTTTTTCCATATTTTGGAAATACTGAATTAGATACAAACAGTATCATTTATAATGTGTATATTTTCACATCCAAGAAAATGACAGATATTAATGGCAAGTGTTCCAACTGAGCCAAATCAAAATACCAAATACTGGGCCATCTAATGAGCCAGTTGGTTTCCAGAGGTGTGGGACAATCTGCAGCTTGTTCTACCTATCATGATGCGGGTTTCTTCTGTCTAAAACAGATGCTGTTCATTATGCTGTAAACAAGAGAAAGAAGAATCCGAAGAGATCAGCAGGAGAAGCAAACATTATCAAGGCTGACAAGTTAAAAGAATTTTCTCCCAACATCTTATTCAAGATGTAACTGCTCTATCACTAGGACTGAAATCAAGTTTGGATCAAGTTTGGTCATTTTGTTCTTTACGTGAAATATTACAATTTTATCCCTCTAAAGATACTTCAAATAGAAAAGAAAATAGTTGCCAAAAGTTAATTCTGAAAGATCCCCATGAGCAGGAAAAAGTCCGGGCTCTTGGCATTTATTATCAAAACTCCTGTCAAGAAATGAACCAACTGTGCTGTTATATTGCATAAGTTTCCAATACAAAATCTATAAATATTAATTCATGTAAGAAACCTCTTGGCAACTATTTTGAGTTAAGGACAACTAATTTATTTCCAGATCAATGGCACTGTTTTGTATGTAATCATATTTTAAAATGATAACTTTCCTCAAAAGTGCTTCTAAATATTATTTTTGTGAATAGGCCAGTACATTAATCCAAGCTTCTTATTTCTCCTTATGCAAATACCGATCAATATTTATTTCGTTCTCTCAAGTAGAAGTGCCCACGTTCTGAAGTTTCACAGCAAGTTTCACTAATGTTGTCCTTCAAATCCCTTACAGCCTTCTGTTAATACTTGTAGAAAATCAGAACATTTAATCATTTTGTCTTTAGCCATGCAGTAGGGCACTGGGTTTTCTTTTCCTTTGTTGCCAGAAACACATCTAAAAGCTGTTATACTCCTTGGCTGAAGCAATCTGGAGCTGAAACCCAGACAAGAAACTAGACTGTATTCACACTGCAGCCTAAGAAACACAGCTCAGAGAAATAAAGTTATG
The DNA here is from genome assembly GCF_002078875.1 of Numida meleagris. NCBI lineage: Eukaryota > Metazoa > Chordata > Aves > Galliformes > Numididae > Numida > Numida meleagris. The sequence continues at coordinate 3,266,151 of NC_034420.1, forward strand.
ACAACCAGAAAACAGATGAATATATTTTAAGTGTTGTGGGTTTTTTTTTTTAAGAACTATTCTTCCTTGTGCTACACTGCTGACAACAAAAGAAAACGTGTTCTCTCCTGAGTTGTTAGGAGACTTTCAAGAGAGAACAAAAACACATGACCATATAAAAGACTCATCCTGCTAGTGCCCAAGCAATATTAAAACACCAGACAGGACTGCACAGCAAAACAGCCTTGGCATTCATGTGTGACTATGGAGCAGCTCCTGTCCATTCTGACTCCTCTAGCAGTTCTTCATCTCCTTTTGAAATCACTGCTCCTAACCTTTATGTCAACTGCTTAAAGAAACAAAGTTTGTGAACTTTGAAATTGTGTGGATTGCTGAATAAGTGCGTAGCTTATTCAGTAACCTTATTCAGAAAGAATGGAGGTGTATTCATCTTATTTTACTAAAAAGCCTGCTATTGTGCTAACACGTTTCCGGAGATGGGAAAATACACAGAACACAAGATGCAATTTGAAATCTTGTCTTGCTTCCACTGACATAAGAATTTCCACTGGCTTTAATAAGGGTAGAATGGGCTTCTAAAAACCTCTTTTAAAGCACAGATGTTCACAGTACATTCCACAGGTCATCAAGAAAAAAAATCATTCTGCCCATTTCCCTTCTACACCTTTCAAGGGCCAGGGAAATGGCAGCCAAGTGCAGTCAACGTGATGTGTGCTGAC